>NW_027665453.1:0-33731 GCF_963924005.1 Protomyctophum bolini | reverse complement strand
CATCCCAACACAGTTTATAGGGCCATACGGTACATAGTTTTCAAGTTACAGACTAAGCTAAGCAAAAGTGAACCAGGCCTTTTTACTGTGAAAATGGCACTTTGGGACTGTGAAAGTGACATTTTGGCCCTGTTGTCCCAAACTGCCCCAGCACTTCCCACATTGCTCAAAGTGGCTAGCTTTCATCCCAACACAGTTTATAGGGCCATACGGTACATAGTTTTCAAGTTACAGACTAAGCTAAGCAAAAGTGAACCAGGCCTTTTTACTGTGAAAATGGCACTTTGGGACTGTGAAAGTGACATTTTGGCCCTGTTGTCCCAAACTGCCCCAGCACTTCCCACATTGCTCAAAGTGGCTAGCTTTCATCCCAACACAGTTTATAGGGCCATACGGTACATAGTTTTCAAGTTACAGACTAAGCTAAGCAAAAGTGAACCAGGCCTTTTTACTGTGAAAATGGCACTTTGGGACTGTGAAAGTGACATTTTGGCCCTGTTCGTTCCCTGTTGTCCCAAACTGCCCCAGCTCTTGCCACAATGCTCAAAGTGGCTAGCTTTCATCCCAACACAGTTTATAGGGCCATACGGTACATAGTTTTCAAGTTACAGACTAAGCTAAGCAAAAGTGAACCAGGCCTTTTTACTGTGAAAATGGCACTTTGGGACTGTGAAAGTGACATTTTGGCCCTGTTGTCCCAAACTGCCCCAGCACTTCCCACACTGCTCAAAGTGGCTAGCTTTCATCCCAACACAGTTTATAGGGCCATACGGTACATAGTTTTCAAGTTACAGACTAAGCTAAGCAAAAGTGAACCAGGCCTTTTTACTGTGAAAATGGCACTTTGGGACTGTGAAAGTGACATTTTGGCCCTGTTGTCCCAAACTGCCCCAGCACTTCCCACATTGCTCAAAGTGGCTAGCTTTCATCCCAACACAGCTTATAGGGCCATACGGTACATAGTTTTCAAGTTACAGACTAAGCTAAGCAAAAGTGAACCAGGCCTTTTTACTGTGAAAATGGCACTTTGGGACTGTGAAAGTGACATTTTGGCCCTGTTGTCCCAAACTGCCCCAGCACTTCCCACATTGCTCAAAGTGGCTAGCTTTCATCCCAACACAGTTTATAGGGCCATACGGTACATAGTTTTCAAGTTACAGACTAAGCTAAGCAAAATGAATCTTTTTTTTTTTACTGTGAAAACGGCACTTTGGGACTGTGAAAGTGACATTTTGGCCCTGTTGTCCCAAACTGCCCCAGCACTTCCCACATTGCTCAAAGTGGCTAGCTTTCATCCCAACACAGTTTATAGGGCCATACGGTACATAGTTTTCAAGTTACAGACTAAGCTAAGCAAAAGTGAACCAGGCCTTTTTACTGTGAAAATGGCACTTTGGGACTGTGAAAGTGACATTTTGGCCCTGTTGTCCCAAACTGCCCCAGCACTTCCCACATTGCTCAAAGTGGCTAGCTTTCATCCCAACACAGTTTATAGGGCCATACGGTACATAGTTTTCAAGTTACAGACTAAGCTAAGCAAAAGTGAACCAGGCCTTTTTACTGTGAAAATGGCACTTTGGGACTGTGAAAGTGACATTTTGGCCCTGTTGTCCCAAACTGCCCCAGCACTTCCCACATTGCTCAAAGTGGCTAGCTTTCATCCCAACACAGTTTATAGGGCCATACGGTACATAGTTTTCAAGTTACAGACTAAGCTAAGCAAAAGTGAACCAGGCCTTTTTACTGTGAAAATGGCACTTTGGGACTGTGAAAGTGACATTTTGGCCCTGTTGTCCCAAACTGCCCCAGCACTTCCCACATTGCTCAAAGTGGCTAGCTTTCATCCCAACACAGTTTATAGGGCCATACGGTACATAGTTTTCAAGTTACAGACTAAGCTAAGCAAAAGTGAACCAGGCCTTTTTACTGTGAAAATGGCACTTTGGGACTGTGAAAGTGACATTTTGGCCCTGTTCGTTCCCTGTTGTCCCAAACTGCCCCAGCTCTTGCCACAATGCTCAAAGTGGCTAGCTTTCATCCCAACACAGTTTATAGGGCCATACGGTACATAGTTTTCAAGTTACAGACTAAGCTAAGCAAAAGTGAACCAGGCCTTTTTACTGTGAAAATGGCACTTTGGGACTGTGAAAGTGACATTTTGGCCCTGTTGTCCCAAACTGCCCCAGCACTTCCCACATTGCTCAAAGTGGCTAGCTTTCATCCCAACACAGTTTATAGGGCCATACGGTACATAGTTTTCAAGTTACAGACTAAGCTAAGCAAAAGTGAACCAGGCCTTTTTACTGTGAAAATGGCACTTTGGGACTGTGAAAGTGACATTTTGGCCCTGTTGTCCCAAACTGCCCCAGCACTTCCCACATTGCTCAAAGTGGCTAGCTTTCATCCCAACACAGTTTATAGGGCCATACGGTACATAGTTTTCAAGTTACAGACAAAGCTAAGCAAAATGAATCTTTTTTTTTTTACTGTGAAAACGGCACTTTGGGACTGTGAAAGTGACATTTTGGCCCTGTTGTCCCAAACTGCCCCAGCACTTCCCACATTGCTCAAAGTGGCTAGCTTTCATCCCAACACAGTTTATAGGGCCATACGGTACATAGTTTTCAAGTTACAGACTAAGCTAAGCAAAATGAATCTGTTTTTTTTTACTGTGAAAATGGCACTTTGGGACTGTGAAAGTGACATTTTGGCCCTGTTGTCCCAAACTGCCCCAGCACTTCCCACATTGCTCAAAGTGGCTAGCTTTCATCCCAACACAGTTTATAGGGCCATACGGTACATAGTTTTCAAGTTACAGACTAAGCTAAGCAAAAGTGAACCAGGCCTTTTTACTGTGAAAATGGCACTTTGGGACTGTGAAAGTGACATTTTGGCCCTGTTGTCCCAAACTGCCCCAGCACTTCCCACATTGCTCAAAGTGGCTAGCTTTCATCCCAACACAGTTTATAGGGCCATACGGTACATAGTTTTCAAGTTACAGACTAAGCTAAGCAAAATGAATCTGTTTTTTTTTTACTGTGAAAATGGCACTTTGGGACTGTGAAAGTGACATTTTGGCCCTGTTGTCCCAAACTGCCCCAGCACTTCCCACATTGCTCAAAGTGGCTAGCTTTCATCCCAACACAGTTTATAGGGCCATACGGTACATAGTTTTCAAGTTACAGACTAAGCTAAGCAAAAGTGAACCAGGCCTTTTTACTGTGAAAATGGCACTTTGGGACTGTGAAAGTGACATTTTGGCCCTGTTGTCCCAAACTGCCCCAGCACTTCCCACATTGCTCAAAGTGGCTAGCTTTCATCCCAACACAGTTTATAGGGCCATACGGTACATAGTTTTCAAGTTACAGACTAAGCTAAGCAAAATGAATCTTTTTTTTTTTACTGTGAAAACGGCACTTTGGGACTGTGAAAGTGACATTTTGGCCCTGTTGTCCCAAACTGCCCCAGCACTTCCCACATTGCTCAAAGTGGCTAGCTTTCATCCCAACACAGTTTATAGGGCCATACGGTACATAGTTTTCAAGTTACAGACTAAGCTAAGCAAAAGTGAACCAGGCCTTTTTACTGTGAAAATGGCACTTTGGGACTGTGAAAGTGACATTTTGGCCCTGTTGTCCCAAACTGCCCCAGCACTTCCCACATTGCTCAAAGTGGCTAGCTTTCATCCCAACACAGTTTATAGGGCCATACGGTACATAGTTTTCAAGTTACAGACTAAGCTAAGCAAAAGTGAACCAGGCCTTTTTACTGTGAAAATGGCACTTTGGGACTGTGAAAGTGACATTTTGGCCCTGTTCGTTCCCTGTTGTCCCAAACTGCCCCAGCTCTTGCCACAATGCTCAAAGTGGCTAGCTTTCATCCCAACACAGTTTATAGGGCCATACGGTACATAGTTTTCAAGTTACAGACTAAGCTAAGCAAAAGTGAACCAGGCCTTTTTACTGTGAAAATGGCACTTTGGGACTGTGAAAGTGACATTTTGGCCCTGTTGTCCCAAACTGCCCCAGCACTTCCCACACTGCTCAAAGTGGCTAGCTTTCATCCCAACACAGTTTATAGGGCCATACGGTACATAGTTTTCAAGTTACAGACTAAGCTAAGCAAAAGTGAACCAGGCCTTTTTACTGTGAAAATGGCACTTTGGGACTGTGAAAGTGACATTTTGGCCCTGTTGTCCCAAACTGCCCCAGCACTTCCCACATTGCTCAAAGTGGCTAGCTTTCATCCCAACACAGTTTATAGGGCCATACGGTACATAGTTTTCAAGTTACAGACTAAGCTAAGCAAAAGTGAACCAGGCCTTTTTACTGTGAAAATGGCACTTTGGGACTGTGAAAGTGACATTTTGGCCCTGTTGTCCCAAACTGCCCCAGCACTTCCCACATTGCTCAAAGTGGCTAGCTTTCATCCCAACACAGTTTATAGGGCCATACGGTACATAGTTTTCAAGTTACAGACTAAGCTAAGCAAAATTAATCTTTTTTTTTTTACTGTGAAAACGGCACTTTGGGACTGTGAAAGTGACATTTTGGCCCTGTTGTCCCAAACTGCCCCAGCACTTCCCACATTGCTCAAAGTGGCTAGCTTTCATCCCAACACAGTTTATAGGGCCATACGGTACATAGTTTTCAAGTTACAGACTAAGCTAAGCAAAAGTGAACCAGGCCTTTTTACTGTGAAAATGGCACTTTGGGACTGTGAAAGTGACATTTTGGCCCTGTTGTCCCAAACTGCCCCAGCACTTCCCACATTGCTCAAAGTGGCTAGCTTTCATCCCAACACAGTTTATAGGGCCATACGGTACATAGTTTTCAAGTTACAGACTAAGCTAAGCAAAAGTGAACCAGGCCTTTTTACTGTGAAAATGGCACTTTGGGACTGTGAAAGTGACATTTTGGCCCTGTTCGTTCCCTGTTGTCCCAAACTGCCCCAGCTCTTGCCACAATGCTCAAAGTGGCTAGCTTTCATCCCAACACAGTTTATAGGGCCATACGGTACATAGTTTTCAAGTTACAGACTAAGCTAAGCAAAAGTGAACCAGGCCTTTTTACTGTGAAAATGGCACTTTGGGACTGTGAAAGTGACATTTTGGCCCTGTTGTCCCAAACTGCCCCAGCACTTCCCACATTGCTCAAAGTGGCTAGCTTTCATCCCAACACAGTTTATAGGGCCATACGGTACATAGTTTTCAAGTTACAGACTAAGCTAAGCAAAAGTGAACCAGGCCTTTTTACTGTGAAAATGGCACTTTGGGACTGTGAAAGTGACATTTTGGCCCTGTTGTCCCAAACTGCCCCAGCACTTCCCACATTGCTCAAAGTGGCTAGCTTTCATCCCAACACAGTTTATAGGGCCATACGGTACATAGTTTTCAAGTTACAGACTAAGCTAAGCAAAAGTGAACCAGGCCTTTTTACTGTGAAAATGGCACTTTGGGACTGTGAAAGTGACATTTTGGCCCTGTTGTCCCAAACTGCCCCAGCACTTCCCACATTGCTCAAAGTGGCTAGCTTTCATCCCAACACAGTTTATAGGGCCATACGGTACATAGTTTTCAAGTTACAGACTAAGCTAAGCAAAAGTGAACCAGGCCTTTTTACTGTGAAAATGGCACATTGGGACTGTGAAAGTGACATTTTGGCCCTGTTGTCCCAAACTGCCCCAGCACTTCCCACATTGCTCAAAGTGGCTAGCTTTCATCCCAACACAGTTTATAGGGCCATACGGTACATAGTTTTCAAGTTACAGACTAAGCTAAGCAAAAGTGAACCAGGCCTTTTTACTGTGAAAATGGCACTTTGGGACTGTGAAAGTGACATTTTGGCCCTGTTCGTTCCCTGTTGTCCCAAACTGCCCCAGCTCTTGCCACAATGCTCAAAGTGGCTAGCTTTCATCCCAACACAGTTTATAGGGCCATACGGTACATAGTTTTCAAGTTACAGACTAAGCTAAGCAAAAGTGAACCAGGCCTTTTTACTGTGAAAATGGCACTTTGGGACTGTGAAAGTGACATTTTGGCCCTGTTGTCCCAAACTGCCCCAGCACTTCCCACACTGCTCAAAGTGGCTAGCTTTCATCCCAACACAGTTTATAGGGCCATACGGTACATAGTTTTCAAGTTACAGACTAAGCTAAGCAAAAGTGAACCAGGCCTTTTTACTGTGAAAATGGCACTTTGGGACTGTGAAAGTGACATTTTGGCCCTGTTGTCCCAAACTGCCCCAGCACTTCCCACATTGCTCAAAGTGGCTAGCTTTCATCCCAACACAGTTTATAGGGCCATACGGTACATAGTTTTCAAGTTACAGACTAAGCTAAGCAAAAGTGAACCAGGCCTTTTTACTGTGAAAATGGCACTTTGGGACTGTGACAGTGACATTTTGGCCCTGTTGTCCCAAACTGCCCCAGCACTTCCCACATTGCTCAAAGTGGCTAGCTTTCATCCCAACACAGTTTATAGGGCCATACGGTACATAGTTTTCAAGTTACAGACTAAGCTAAGCAAAATGAATCTGTTTTTTTTTACTGTGAAAACGGCACTTTGGGACTGTGAAAGTGACATTTTGGCCCTGTTGTCCCAAACTGCCCCAGCACTTCCCACATTGCTCAAAGTGGCTAGCTTTCATCCCAACACAGTTTATAGGGCCATACGGTACATAGTTTTCAAGTTACAGACTAAGCTAAGCAAAAGTGAACCAGGCCTTTTTACTGTGAAAATGGCACTTTGGGACTGTGAAAGTGACATTTTGGCCCTGTTGTCCCAAACTGCCCCAGCACTTCCCACATTGCTCAAAGTGGCTAGCTTTCATCCCAACACAGTTTATAGGGCCATACGGTACATAGTTTTCAAGTTACAGACTAAGCTAAGCAAAAGTGAACCAGGCCTTTTTACTGTGAAAATGGCACTTTGGGACTGTGAAAGTGACATTTTGGCCCTGTTGTCCCAAACTGCCCCAGCACTTCCCACATTGCTCAAAGTGGCTAGCTTTCATCCCAACACAGTTTATAGGGCCATACGGTACATAGTTTTCAAGTTACAGACTAAGCTAAGCAAAAGTGAACCAGGCCTTTTTACTGTGAAAATGGCACTTTGGGACTGTGAAAGTGACATTTTGGCCCTGTTGTCCCAAACTGCCCCAGCACTTCCCACATTGCTCAAAGTGGCTAGCTTTCATCCCAACACAGTTTATAGGGCCATACGGTACATAGTTTTCAAGTTACAGACTAAGCTAAGCAAAAGTGAACCAGGCCTTTTTACTGTGAAAATGGCACTTTGGGACTGTGAAAGTGACATTTTGGCCCTGTTCGTTCCCTGTTGTCCCAAACTGCCCCAGCTCTTGCCACAATGCTCAAAGTGGCTAGCTTTCATCCCAACACAGTTTATAGGGCCATACGGTACATAGTTTTCAAGTTACAGACTAAGCTAAGCAAAAGTGAACCAGGCCTTTTTACTGTGAAAATGGCACTTTGGGACTGTGAAAGTGACATTTTGGCCCTGTTGTCCCAAACTGCCCCAGCACTTCCCACATTGCTCAAAGTGGCTAGCTTTCATCCCAACACAGTTTATAGGGCCATACGGTACATAGTTTTCAAGTTACAGACTAAGCTAAGCAAAAGTGAACCAGGCCTTTTTACTGTGAAAATGGCACTTTGGGACTGTGAAAGTGACATTTTGGCCCTGTTGTCCCAAACTGCCCCAGCACTTCCCACATTGCTCAAAGTGGCTAGCTTTCATCCCAACACAGTTTATAGGGCCATACGGTACATAGTTTTCAAGTTACAGACTAAGCTAAGCAAAAGTGAACCAGGCCTTTTTACTGTGAAAATGGCACTTTGGGACTGTGAAAGTGACATTTTGGCCCTGTTGTCCCAAACTGCCCCAGCACTTCCCACATTGCTCAAAGTGGCTAGCTTTCATCCCAACACAGTTTATAGGGCCATACGGTACATAGTTTTCAAGTTACAGACTAAGCTAAGCAAAAGTGAACCAGGCCTTTTTACTGTGAAAATGGCACTTTGGGACTGTGAAAGTGACATTTTGGCCCTGTTGTCCCAAACTACCCCAGCACTTCCCACATTGCTCAAAGTGGCTAGCTTTCATCCCAACACAGTTTATAGGGCCATACGGTACATAGTTTTCAAGTTACAGACTAAGCTAAGCAAAAGTGAACCAGGCCTTTTTACTGTGAAAATGGCACTTTGGGACTGTGAAAGTGACATTTTGGCCCTGTTCGTTCCCTGTTGTCCCAAACTGCCCCAGCTCTTGCCACAATGCTCAAAGTGGCTAGCTTTCATCCCAACACAGTTTATAGGGCCATACGGTACATAGTTTTCAAGTTACAGACTAAGCTAAGCAAAAGTGAACCAGGCCTTTTTACTGTGAAAATGGCACTTTGGGACTGTGAAAGTGACATTTTGGCCCTGTTGTCCCAAACTGCCCCAGCACTTCCCACACTGCTCAAAGTGGCTAGCTTTCATCCCAACACAGTTAATAGGGCCATACGGTACATAGTTTTCAAGTTACAGACTAAGCTAAGCAAAAGTGAACCAGGCCTTTTTACTGTGAAAATGGCACTTTGGGACTGTGAAAGTGACATTTTGGCCCTGTTGTCCCAAACTGCCCCAGCACTTCCCACATTGCTCAAAGTGGCTAGCTTTCATCCCAACACAGTTTATAGGGCCATACGGTACATAGTTTTCAAGTTACAGACTAAGCTAAGCAAAAGTGAACCAGGCCTTTTTACTGTGAAAATGGCACTTTGGGACTGTGAAAGTGACATTTTGGCCCTGTTGTCCCAAACTGCCCCAGCACTTCCCACATTGCTCAAAGTGGCTAGCTTTCATCCCCACACAGTTTATAGGGCCATACGGTACATAGTTTTCAAGTTACAGACTAAGCTAAGCAAAATGAATCTTTTTTTTTTTACTGTGAAAACGGCACTTTGGGACTGTGAAAGTGACATTTTGGCCCTGTTGTCCCAAACTGCCCCAGCACTTCCCACATTGCTCAAAGTGGCTAGCTTTCATCCCAACACAGTTTATAGGGCCATACGGTACATAGTTTTCAAGTTACAGACTAAGCTAAGCAAAAGTGAACCAGGCCTTTTTACTGTGAAAATGGCACTTTGGGACTGTGAAAGTGACATTTTGGCCCTGTTCGTTCCCTGTTGTCCCAAACTGCCCCAGCTCTTGCCACAATGCTCAAAGTGGCTAGCTTTCATCCCAACACAGTTTATAGGGCCATACGGTACATAGTTTTCAAGTTACAGACTAAGCTAAGCAAAAGTGAACCAGGCCTTTTTACTGTGAAAATGGCACTTTGGGACTGTGAAAGTGACATTTTGGCCCTGTTGTCCCAAACTGCCCCAGCACTTCCCACACTGCTCAAAGTGGCTAGCTTTCATCCCAACACAGTTTATAGGGCCATACGGTACATAGTTTTCAAGTTACAGACTAAGCTAAGCAAAAGTGAACCAGGCCTTTTTACTGTGAAAATGGCACTTTGGGACTGTGAAAGTGACATTTTGGCCCTGTTGTCCCAAACTGCCCCAGCACTTCCCACATTGCTCAAAGTGGCTAGCTTTCATCCCAACACAGCTTATAGGGCCATACGGTACATAGTTTTCAAGTTACAGACTAAGCTAAGCAAAAGTGAACCAGGCCTTTTTACTGTGAAAATGGCACTTTGGGACTGTGAAAGTGACATTTTGGCCCTGTTGTCCCAAACTGCCCCAGCACTTCCCACATTGCTCAAAGTGGCTAGCTTTCATCCCAACACAGTTTATAGGGCCATACGGTACATAGTTTTCAAGTTACAGACTAAGCTAAGCAAAATGAATCTTTTTTTTTTTACTGTGAAAACGGCACTTTGGGACTGTGAAAGTGACATTTTGGCCCTGTTGTCCCAAACTGCCCCAGCACTTCCCACATTGCTCAAAGTGGCTAGCTTTCATCCCAACACAGTTTATAGGGCCATACGGTACATAGTTTTCAAGTTACAGACTAAGCTAAGCAAAAGTGAACCAGGCCTTTTTACTGTGAAAATGGCACTTTGGGACTGTGAAAGTGACATTTTGGCCCTGTTGTCCCAAACTGCCCCAGCACTTCCCACATTGCTCAAAGTGGCTAGCTTTCATCCCAACACAGTTTATAGGGCCATACGGTACATAGTTTTCAAGTTACAGACTAAGCTAAGCAAAAGTGAACCAGGCCTTTTTACTGTGAAAATGGCACTTTGGGACTGTGAAAGTGACATTTTGGCCCTGTTGTCCCAAACTGCCCCAGCACTTCCCACATTGCTCAAAGTGGCTAGCTTTCATCCCAACACAGTTTATAGGGCCATACGGTACATAGTTTTCAAGTTACAGACTAAGCTAAGCAAAAGTGAACCAGGCCTTTTTACTGTGAAAATGGCACTTTGGGACTGTGAAAGTGACATTTTGGCCCTGTTGTCCCAAACTGCCCCAGCACTTCCCACATTGCTCAAAGTGGCTAGCTTTCATCCCAACACAGTTTATAGGGCCATACGGTACATAGTTTTCAAGTTACAGACTAAGCTAAGCAAAAGTGAACCAGGCCTTTTTACTGTGAAAATGGCACTTTGGGACTGTGAAAGTGACATTTTGGCCCTGTTCGTTCCCTGTTGTCCCAAACTGCCCCAGCTCTTGCCACAATGCTCAAAGTGGCTAGCTTTCATCCCAACACAGTTTATAGGGCCATACGGTACATAGTTTTCAAGTTACAGACTAAGCTAAGCAAAAGTGAACCAGGCCTTTTTACTGTGAAAATGGCACTTTGGGACTGTGAAAGTGACATTTTGGCCCTGTTGTCCCAAACTGCCCCAGCACTTCCCACATTGCTCAAAGTGGCTAGCTTTCATCCCAACACAGTTTATAGGGCCATACGGTACATAGTTTTCAAGTTACAGACTAAGCTAAGCAAAAGTGAACCAGGCCTTTTTACTGTGAAAATGGCACTTTGGGACTGTGAAAGTGACATTTTGGCCCTGTTGTCCCAAACTGCCCCAGCACTTCCCACATTGCTCAAAGTGGCTAGCTTTCATCCCAACACAGTTTATAGGGCCATACGGTACATAGTTTTCAAGTTACAGACAAAGCTAAGCAAAATGAATCTTTTTTTTTTTACTGTGAAAACGGCACTTTGGGACTGTGAAAGTGACATTTTGGCCCTGTTGTCCCAAACTGCCCCAGCACTTCCCACATTGCTCAAAGTGGCTAGCTTTCATCCCAACACAGTTTATAGGGCCATACGGTACATAGTTTTCAAGTTACAGACTAAGCTAAGCAAAATGAATCTGTTTTTTTTTACTGTGAAAATGGCACTTTGGGACTGTGAAAGTGACATTTTGGCCCTGTTGTCCCAAACTGCCCCAGCACTTCCCACATTGCTCAAAGTGGCTAGCTTTCATCCCAACACAGTTTATAGGGCCATACGGTACATAGTTTTCAAGTTACAGACTAAGCTAAGCAAAAGTGAACCAGGCCTTTTTACTGTGAAAATGGCACTTTGGGACTGTGAAAGTGACATTTTGGCCCTGTTGTCCCAAACTGCCCCAGCACTTCCCACATTGCTCAAAGTGGC
This sequence comes from Protomyctophum bolini, assembly GCF_963924005.1. Taxonomy (NCBI): domain Eukaryota; kingdom Metazoa; phylum Chordata; class Actinopteri; order Myctophiformes; family Myctophidae; genus Protomyctophum; species Protomyctophum bolini. Next base: position 22,109 of record NW_027665453.1, on the reverse strand, counting down.
TAGCTTTCATCCCAACACAGTTTATAGGGCCATACGGTACATAGTTTTCAAGTTACAGACTAAGCTAAGCAAAATGAATCTGTTTTTTTTTACTGTGAAAATGGCACTTTGGGACTGTGAAAGTGACATTTTGGCCCTGTTGTCCCAAACTGCCCCAGCACTTCCCACATTGCTCAAAGTGGCTAGCTTTCATCCCAACACAGTTTATAGGGCCATACGGTACATAGTTTTCAAGTTACAGACTAAGCTAAGCAAAAGTGAACCAGGCCTTTTTACTGTGAAAATGGCACTTTGGGACTGTGAAAGTGACATTTTGGCCCTGTTGTCCCAAACTGCCCCAGCACTTCCCACATTGCTCAAAGTGGCTAGCTTTCATCCCAACACAGTTTATAGGGCCATACGGTACATAGTTTTCAAGTTACAGACTAAGCTAAGCAAAATGAATCTTTTTTTTTTACTGTGAAAACGGCACTTTGGGACTGTGAAAGTGACATTTTGGCCCTGTTGTCCCAAACTGCCCCAGCACTTCCCACATTGCTCAAAGTGGCTAGCTTTCATCCCAACACAGTTTATAGGGCCATACGGTACATAGTTTTCAAGTTACAGACTAAGCTAAGCAAAAGTGAACCAGGCCTTTTTACTGTGAAAATGGCACTTTGGGACTGTGAAAGTGACATTTTGGCCCTGTTGTCCCAAACTGCCCCAGCACTTCCCACATTGCTCAAAGTGGCTAGCTTTCATCCCAACACAGTTTATAGGGCCATACGGTACATAGTTTTCAAGTTACAGACTAAGCTAAGCAAAAGTGAACCAGGCCTTTTTACTGTGAAAATGGCACTTTGGGACTGTGAAAGTGACATTTTGGCCCTGTTGTCCCAAACTGCCCCAGCACTTCCCACATTGCTCAAAGTGGCTAGCTTTCATCCCAACACAGTTTATAGGGCCATAAGGTACATAGTTTTCAAGTTACAGACTAAGCTAAGCAAAAGTGAACCAGGCCTTTTTACTGTGAAAATGGCACTTTGGGACTGTGAAAGTGACATTTTGGCCCTGTTCGTTCCCTGTTGTCCCAAACTGCCCCAGCTCTTGCCACAATGCTCAAAGTGGCTAGCTTTCATCCCAACACAGTTTATAGGGCCATACGGTACATAGTTTTCAAGTTACAGACTAAGCTAAGCAAAAGTGAACCAGGCCTTTTTACTGTGAAAATGGCACTTTGGGACTGTGAAAGTGACATTTTGGCCCTGTTGTCCCAAACTGCCCCAGCACTTCCCACACTGCTCAAAGTGGCTAGCTTTCATCCCAACACAGTTTATAGGGCCATACGGTACATAGTTTTCAAGTTACAGACTAAGCTAAGCAAAAGTGAACCAGGCCTTTTTACTGTGAAAATGGCACTTTGGGACTGTGAAAGTGACATTTTGGCCCTGTTGTCCCAAACTGCCCCAGCACTTCCCACATTGCTCAAAGTGGCTAGCTTTCATCCCAACACAGTTTATAGGGCCATACGGTACATAGTTTTCAAGTTACAGACTAAGCTAAGCAAAAGTGAACCAGGCCTTTTTACTGTGAAAATGGCACTTTGGGACTGTGAAAGTGACATTTTGGCCCTGTTGTCCCAAACTGCCCCAGCACTTCCCACATTGCTCAAAGTGGCTAGCTTTCATCCCAACACAGTTTATAGGGCCATACGGTACATAGTTTTCAAGTTACAGACTAAGCTAAGCAAAATGAATCTTTTTTTTTTTACTGTGAAAACGGCACTTTGGGACTGTGAAAGTGACATTTTGGCCCTGTTGTCCCAAACTGCCCCAGCACTTCCCACATTGCTCAAAGTGGCTAGCTTTCATCCCAACACAGTTTATAGGGCCATACGGTACATAGTTTTCAAGTTACAGACTAAGCTAAGCAAAAGTGAACCAGGCCTTTTTACTGTGAAAATGGCACTTTGGGACTGTGAAAGTGACATTTTGGCCCTGTTGTCCCAAACTGCCCCAGCACTTCCCACATTGCTCAAAGTGGCTAGCTTTCATCCCAACACAGTTTATAGGGCCATACGGTACATAGTTTTCAAGTTACAGACTAAGCTAAGCAAAAGTGAACCAGGCCTTTTTACTGTGAAAATGGCACTTTGGGACTGTGAAAGTGACATTTTGGCCCTGTTGTCCCAAACTGCCCCAGCACTTCCCACATTGCTCAAAGTGGCTAGCTTTCATCCCAACACAGTTTATAGGGCCATACGGTACATAGTTTTCAAGTTACAGACTAAGCTAAGCAAAAGTGAACCAGGCCTTTTTACTGTGAAAATGGCACTTTGGGACTGTGAAAGTGACATTTTGGCCCTGTTCGTTCCCTGTTGTCCCAAACTGCCCCAGCTCTTGCCACAATGCTCAAAGTGGCTAGCTTTCATCCCAACACAGTTTATAGGGCCATACGGTACATAGTTTTCAAGTTACAGACTAAGCTAAGCAAAAGTGAACCAGGCCTTTTTACTGTGAAAATGGCACTTTGGGACTGTGAAAGTGACATTTTGGCCCTGTTGTCCCAAACTGCCCCAGCACTTCCCACACTGCTCAAAGTGGCTAGCTTTCATCCCAACACAGTTTATAGGGCCATACGGTACATAGTTTTCAAGTTACAGACTAAGCTAAGCAAAAGTGAACCAGGCCTTTTTACTGTGAAAATGGCACTTTGGGACTGTGAAAGTGACATTTTGGCCCTGTTGTCCCAAACTGCCCCAGCACTTCCCACATTGCTCAAAGTGGCTAGCTTTCATCCCAACACAGTTTATAGGGCCATACGGTACATAGTTTTCAAGTTACAGACTAAGCTAAGCAAAAGTGAACCAGGCCTTTTTACTGTGAAAATGGCACTTTGGGACTGTGAAAGTGACATTTTGGCCCTGTTGTCCCAAACTGCCCCAGCACTTCCCACATTGCTCAAAGTGGCTAGCTTTCATCCCAACACAGTTTATAGGGCCATACGGTACATAGTTTTCAAGTTACAGACTAAGCTAAGCAAAAGTGAACCAGGCCTTTTTACTGTGAAAATGGCACTTTGGGACTGTGAAAGTGACATTTTGGCCCTGTTCGTTCCCTGTTGTCCCAAACTGCCCCAGCTCTTGCCACAATGCTCAAAGTGGCTAGCTTTCATCCCAACACAGTTTATAGGGCCATACGGTACATAGTTTTCAAGTTACAGACTAAGCTAAGCAAAAGTGAACCAGGCCTTTTTACTGTGAAAATGGCACTTTGGGACTGTGAAAGTGACATTTTGGCCCTGTTGTCCCAAACTGCCCCAGCACTTCCCACATTGCTCAAAGTTGCTAGCTTTCATCCCAACACAGTTTATAGGGCCATACGGTACATAGTTTTCAAGTTACAGACTAAGCTAAGCAAAAGTGAACCAGGCCTTTTTACTGTGAAAATGGCACTTTGGGACTGTGAAAGTGACATTTTGGCCCTGTTGTCCCAAACTGCCCCAGCACTTCCCACATTGCTCAAAGTGGCTAGCTTTCATCCCAACACAGTTTATAGGGCCATACGGTACATAGTTTTCAAGTTACAGACAAAGCTAAGCAAAATGAATCTTTTTTTTTTTACTGTGAAAACGGCACTTTGGGACTGTGAAAGTGACATTTTGGCCCTGTTGTCCCAAACTGCCCCAGCACTTCCCACATTGCTCAAAGTGGCTAGCTTTCATCCCAACACAGTTTATAGGGCCATACGGTACATAGTTTTCAAGTTACAGACTAAGCTAAGCAAAATGAATCTGTTTTTTTTTACTGTGAAAATGGCACTTTGGGACTGTGAAAGTGACATTTTGGCCCTGTTGTCCCAAACTGCCCCAGCACTTCCCACATTGCTCAAAGTGGCTAGCTTTCATCCCAACACAGTTTATAGGGCCATACGGTACATAGTTTTCAAGTTACAGACTAAGCTAAGCAAAAGTGAACCAGGCCTTTTTACTGTGAAAATGGCACTTTGGGACTGTGAAAGTGACATTTTGGCCCTGTTGTCCCAAACTGCCCCAGCACTTCCCACATTGCTCAAAGTGGCTAGCTTTCATCCCAACACAGTTTATAGGGCCATACGGTACATAGTTTTCAAGTTACAGACTAAGCTAAGCAAAATGAATCTGTTTTTTTTTTACTGTGAAAATGGCACTTTGGGACTGTGAAAGTGACATTTTGGCCCTGTTGTCCCAAACTGCCCCAGCACTTCCCACATTGCTCAAAGTGGCTAGCTTTCATCCCAACACAGTTTATAGGGCCATACGGTACATAGTTTTCAAGTTACAGACTAAGCTAAGCAAAAGTGAACCAGGCCTTTTTACTGTGAAAATGGCACTTTGGGACTGTGAAAGTGACATTTTGGCCCTGTTGTCCCAAACTGCCCCAGCACTTCCCACATTGCTCAAAGTGGCTAGCTTTCATCCCAACACAGTTTATAGGGCCATACGGTACATAGTTTTCAAGTTACAGACTAAGCTAAGCAAAATGAATCTTTTTTTTTTTACTGTGAAAACGGCACTTTGGGACTGTGAAAGTGACATTTTGGCCCTGTTGTCCCAAACTGCCCCAGCACTTCCCACATTGCTCAAAGTGGCTAGCTTTCATCCCAACACAGTTTATAGGGCCATACGGTACATAGTTTTCAAGTTACAGACTAAGCTAAGCAAAAGTGAACCAGGCCTTTTTACTGTGAAAATGGCACTTTGGGACTGTGAAAGTGACATTTTGGCCCTGTTGTCCCAAACTGCCCCAGCACTTCCCACATTGCTCAAAGTGGCTAGCTTTCATCCCAACACAGTTTATAGGGCCATACGGTACATAGTTTTCAAGTTACAGACTAAGCTAAGCAAAATGAATCTTTTTTTTTTTACTGTGAAAACGGCACTTTGGGACTGTGAAAGTGACATTTTGGCCCTGTTGTCCCAAACTGCCCCAGCACTTCCCACATTGCTCAAAGTGGCTAGCTTTCATCCCAACACAGTTTATAGGGCCATACGGTACATAGTTTTCAAGTTACAGACTAAGCTAAGCAAAAGTGAACCAGGCCTTTTTACTGTGAAAATGGCACTTTGGGACTGTGAAAGTGACATTTTGGCCCTGTTGTCCCAAACTGCCCCAGCACTTCCCACATTGCTCAAAGTGGCTAGCTTTCATCCCAACACAGTTTATAGGGCCATACGGTACATAGTTTTCAAGTTACAGACTAAGCTAAGCAAAAGTGAACCAGGCCTTTTTACTGTGAAAATGGCACTTTGGGACTGTGAAAGTGACATTTTGGCCCTGTTCGTTCCCTGTTGTCCCAAACTGCCCCAGCTCTTGCCACAATGCTCAAAGTGGCTAGCTTTCATCCCAACACAGTTTATAGGGCCATACGGTACATAGTTTTCAAGTTACAGACTAAGCTAAGCAAAAGTGAACCAGGCCTTTTTACTGTGAAAATGGCACTTTGGGACTGTGAAAGTGAAATTTTGGCCCTGTTGTCCCAAACTGCCCCAGCACTTCCCACACTGCTCAAAGTGGCTAGCTTTCATCCCAACACAGTTTATAGGGCCATACGGTACATAGTTTTCAAGTTACAGACTAAGCTAAGCAAAAGTGAACCAGGCCTTTTTACTGTGAAAATGGCACTTTGGGACTGTGAAAGTGACATTTTGGCCCTGTTGTCCCAAACTGCCCCAGCACTTCCCACATTGCTCAAAGTGGCTAGCTTTCATCCCAACACAGTTTATAGGGCCATACGGTACATAGTTTTCAAGTTACAGACTAAGCTAAGCAAAAGTGAACCAGGCCTTTTTACTGTGAAAATGGCACTTTGGGACTGTGAAAGTGACATTTTGGCCCTGTTGTCCCAAACTGCCCCAGCACTTCCCACATTGCTCAAAGTGGCTAGCTTTCATCCCAACACAGTTTATAGGGCCATACGGTACATAGTTTTCAAGTTACAGACTAAGCTAAGCAAAATGAATCTTTTTTTTTTACTGTGAAAACGGCACTTTGGGACTGTGAAAGTGACATTTTGGCCCTGTTGTCCCAAACTGCCCCAGCACTTCCCACATTGCTCAAAGTGGCTAGCTTTCATCCCAACACAGTTTATAGGGCCATACGGTACATAGTTTTCAAGTTACAGACTAAGCTAAGCAAAAGTGAACCAGGCCTTTTTACTGTGAAAATGGCACTTTGGGACTGTGAAAGTGACATTTTGGCCCTGTTGTCCCAAACTGCCCCAGCACTTCCCACATTGCTCAAAGTGGCTAGCTTTCATCCCAACACAGTTTATAGGGCCATACGGTACATAGTTTTCAAGTTACAGACTAAGCTAAGCAAAAGTGAACCAGGCCTTTTTACTGTGAAAATGGCACTTTGGGACTGTGAAAGTGACATTTTGGCCCTGTTGTCCCAAACTGCCCCAGCACTTCCCACATTGCTCAAAGTGGCTAGCTTTCATCCCAACACAGTTTATAGGGCCATACGGTACATAGTTTTCAAGTTACAGACTAAGCTAAGCAAAAGTGAACCAGGCCTTTTTACTGTGAAAATGGCACTTTGGGACTGTGAAAGTGACATTTTGGCCCTGTTGTCCCAAACTGCCCCAGCACTTCCCACATTGCTCAAAGTGGCTAGCTTTCATCCCAACACAGTTTATAGGGCCATACGGTACATAGTTTTCAAGTTACAGACTAAGCTAAGCAAAAGTGAACCAGGCCTTTTTACTGTGAAAATGGCACTTTGGGACTGTGAAAGTGACATTTTGGCCCTGTTCGTTCCCTGTTGTCCCAAACTGCCCCAGCTCTTGCCACAATGCTCAAAGTGGCTAGCTTTCATCCCAACACAGTTTATAGGGCCATACGGTACATAGTTTTCAAGTTACAGACTAAGCTAAGCAAAAGTGAACCAGGCCTTTTTACTGTGAAAATGGCACTTTGGGACTGTGAAAGTGACATTTTGGCCCTGTTGTCCCAAACTGCCCCAGCACTTCCCACACTGCTCAAAGTGGCTAGCTTTCATCCCAACACAGTTTATAGGGCCATACGGTACATAGTTTTCAAGTTACAGATTAAGCTAAGCAAAAGTGAACCAGGCCTTTTTACTGTGAAAATGGCACTTTGGGACTGTGAAAGTGACATTTTGGCCCTGTTGTCCCAAACTGCCCCAGCACTTCCCACATTGCTCAAAGTGGCTAGCTTTCATCCCAACACAGTTTATAGGGCCATACGGTACATAGTTTTCAAGTTACAGACTAAGCTAAGCAAAATTAATCTTTTTTTTTTTACTGTGAAAACGGCACTTTGGGACTGTGAAAGTGACATTTTGGCCCTGTTGTCCCAAACTGCCCCAGCACTTCCCACATTGCTCAAAGTGGCTAGCTTTCATCCCAACACAGTTTATAGGGCCATACGGTACATAGTTTTCAAGTTACAGACTAAGCTAAGCAAAAGTGAACCAGGCCTTTTTACTGTGAAAATGGCACTTTGGGACTGTGAAAGTGACATTTTGGCCCTGTTGTCCCAAACTGCCCCAGCACTTCCACATTGCTCAAAGTGGCTAGCTTTCATCCCAACACAGTTTATAGGGCCATACGGTACATAGTTTTCAAGTTACAGACTAAGCTAAGCAAAAGTGAACCAGGCCTTTTTACTGTGAAAATGGCACTTTGGGACTGTGAAAGTGACATTTTGGCCCTGTTCGTTCCCTGTTGTCCCAAACTGCCCCAGCTCTTGCCACAATGCTCAAAGTGGCTAGCTTTCATCCCAACACAGTTTATAGGGCCATACGGTACATAGTTTTCAAGTTACAGACTAAGCTAAGCAAAAGTGAACCAGGCCTTTTTACTGTGAAAATGGCACTTTGGGACTGTGAAAGTGACATTTTGGCCCTGTTGTCCCAAACTGCCCCAGCACTTCCCACACTGCTCAAAGTGGCTAGCTTTCATCCCAACACAGTTTATAGGGCCATACGGTACATAGTTTTCAAGTTACAGACTAAGCTAAGCAAAAGTGAACCAGGCCTTTTTACTGTGAAAATGGCACTTTGGGACTGTGAAAGTGACATTTTGGCCCTGTTGTCCCAAACTGCCCCAGCACTTCCCACATTGCTCAAAGTGGCTAGCTTTCATCCCAACACAGTTTATAGGGCCATACGGTACATAGTTTTCAAGTTACAGACTAAGCTAAGCAAAAGTGAACAGGCCTTTTTACTGTGAAAATGGCACTTTGGGACTGTGAAAGTGACATTTTGGCCCTGTTGTCCCAAACTGCCCAGCACTTCCCACATTGCTCAAAGTGGCTAGCTTTCATCCCAACACAGTTTATAGGGCCATACGGTACATAGTTTTCAAGTTACAGACTAAGCTAAGCAAAAGTGAACCAGGCCTTTTTACTGTGAAAATGGCACTTTGGGACTGTGAAAGTGACATTTTGGCCCTGTTCGTTCCCTGTTGTCCCAAACTGCCCCAGCTCTTGCCACAATGCTCAAAGTGGCTAGCTTTCATCCCAACACAGTTTATAGGGCCATACGGTACATAGTTTTCAAGTTACAGACTAAGCTAAGCAAAAGTGAACCAGGCCTTTTTACTGTGAAAATGGCACTTTGGGACTGTGAAAGTGACATTTTGGCCCTGTTGTCCCAAACTGCCCCAGCACTTCCCACATTGCTCAAAGTGGCTAGCTTTCATCCCAACACAGTTTATAGGGCCATACGGTACATAGTTTTCAAGTTACAGACTAAGCTAAGCAAAAGTGAACCAGGCCTTTTTACTGTGAAAATGGCACTTTGGGACTGTGAAAGTGACATTTTGGCCCTGTTGTCCCAAACTGCCCCAGCACTTCCCACATTGCTCAAAGTGGCTAGCTTTCATCCCAACACAGTTTATAGGGCCATACGGTACATAGTTTTCAAGTTACAGACTAAGCTAAGCAAAAGTGAACCAGGCCTTTTTACTGTGAAAATGGCACTTTGGGACTGTGAAAGTGACATTTTGGCCCTGTTGTCCCAAACTGCCCCAGCACTTCCCACATTGCTCAAAGTGGCTAGCTTTCATCCCAACACAGTTTATAGGGCCATACGGTACATAGTTTTCAAGTTACAGACTAAGCTAAGCAAAAGTGAACCAGGCCTTTTTACTGTGAAAATGGCACTTTGGGACTGTGAAAGTGACATTTTGGCCCTGTTCGTTCCCTGTTGTCCCAAACTGCCCCTGCTCTTGCCACAATGCTCAAAGTGGCTAGCTTTCATCCCAACACAGTTTATAGGGCCATACGGTACATAGTTTTCAAGTTACAGACTAAGCTAAGCAAAAGTGAACCAGGCCTTTTTACTGTGAAAATGGCACTTTGGGACTGTGAAAGTGACATTTTGGCCCTGTTGTCCCAAACTGCCCCAGCACTTCCCACATTGCTCAAAGTGGCTAGCTTTCATCCCAACACAGTTTATAGGGCCATACGGTACATAGTTTTCAAGTTACAGACTAAGCTAAGCAAAAGTGAACCAGGCCTTTTTACTGTGAAAATGGCACTTTGGGACTGTGAAAGTGACATTTTGGCCCTGTTGTCCCAAACTGCCCCAGCACTTCCCACATTGCTCAAAGTGGCTAGCTTTCATCCCAACACAGTTTATAGGGCCATACGGTACATAGTTTTCAAGTTACAGACAAAGCTAAGCAAAATGAATCTTTTTTTTTTACTGTGAAAACGGCACTTTGGGACTGTGAAAGTGACATTTTGGCCCTGTTGTCCCAAACTGCCCCAGCACTTCCCACATTGCTCAAAGTGGCTAGCTTTCATCCCAACACAGTTTATAGGGCCATACGGTACATAGTTTTCAAGTTACAGACTAAGCTAAGCAAAATGAATCTGTTTTTTTTTACTGTGAAAATGGCACTTTGGGACTGTGAAAGTGACATTTTGGCCCTGTTGTCCCAAACTGCCCCAGCACTTCCCACATTGCTCAAAGTGGCTAGCTTTCATCCCCAACACAGTTTATAGGGCCATACGGTACATAGTTTTCAAGTTACAGACTAAGCTAAGCAAAAGTGAACCAGGCCTTTTTACTGTGAAAATGGCACTTTGGGACTGTGAAAGTGACATTTTGGCCCTGTTGTCCCAAACTGCCCCAGCACTTCCCACATTGCTCAAAGTGGCTAGCTTTCATCCCAACACAGTTTATAGGGCCATACGGTACATAGTTTTCAAGTTACAGACTAAGCTAAGCAAAATGAATCTGTTTTTTTTTTACTGTGAAAATGGCACTTTGGGACTGTGAAAGTGACATTTTGGCCCTGTTGTCCCAAACTGCCCCAGCACTTCCCACATTGCTCAAAGTGGCTAGCTTTCATCCCAACACAGTTTATAGGGCCATACGGTACATAGTTTTCAAGTTACAGACTAAGCTAAGCAAAAGTGAACCAGGCCTTTTTACTGTGAAAATGGCACTTTGGGACTGTGAAAGTGACATTTTGGCCCTGTTGTCCCAAACTGCCTCAGCACTTCCCACATTGCTCAAAGTGGCTAGCTTTCATCCCAACACAGTTTATAGGGCCATACGGTACATAGTTTTCAAGTTACAGACTAAGCTAAGCAAAAGTGAACCAGGCCTTTTTACTGTGAAAATGGCACTTTGGGACTGTGAAAGTGACATTTTGGCCCTGTTGTCCCAAACTGCCCCAGCACTTCCCACATTGCTCAAAGTGGCTAGCTTTCATCCCAACACAGTTTATAGGGCCATACGGTACATAGTTTTCAAGTTACAGACTAAGCTAAGCAAAATGAATCTTTTTTTTTTTACTGTGAAAACGGCACTTTGGGACTGTGAAAGTGACATTTTGGCCCTGTTGTCCCAAACTGCCCCAGCACTTCCCACATTGCTCAAAGTGGCTAGCTTTCATCCCAACACAGTTTATAGGGCCATACGGTACATAGTTTTCAAGTTACAGACTAAGCTAAGCAAAAGTGAACCAGGCCTTTTTACTGTGAAAATGGCACTTTGGGACTGTGAAAGTGACATTTTGGCCCTGTTGTCCCAAACTGCCCCAGCACTTCCCACATTGCTCAAAGTGGCTAGCTTTCATCCCAACACAGTTTATAGGGCCATACGGTACATAGTTTTCAAGTTACAGACTAAGCTAAGCAAAAGTGAACCAGGCCTTTTTACTGTGAAAATGGCACTTTGGGACTGTGAAAGTGACATTTTGGCCCTGTTGTCCCAAACTGCCCCAGCACTTCCCACATTGCTCAAAGTGGCTAGCTTTCATCCCAACACAGTTTATAGGGCCATACGGTACATAGTTTTCAAGTTACAGACTAAGCTAAGCAAAAGTGAACCAGGCCTTTTTACTGTGAAAATGGCACTTTGGGACTGTGAAAGTGACATTTTGGCCCTGTTCGTTCCCTGTTGTCCCAAACTGCCCCAGCTCTTGCCACAATGCTCAAAGTGGCTAGCTTTCATCCCAACACAGTTTATAGGGCCATACGGTACATAGTTTTCAAGTTACAGACTAAGCTAAGCAAAAGTGAACCAGGCCTTTTTACTGTGAAAATGGCACTTTGGGACTGTGAAAGTGACATTTTGGCCCTGTTGTCCCAAACTGCCCCAGCACTTCCCACACTGCTCAAAGTGGCTAGCTTTCATCCCAACACAGTTTATAGGGCCATACGGTACATAGTTTTCAAGTTACAGACTAAGCTAAGCAAAAGTGAACCAGGCCTTTTTACTGTGAAAATGGCACTTTGGGACTGTGAAAGTGACATTTTGGCCCTGTTGTCCCAAACTGCCCCAGCACTTCCCACATTGCTCAAAGTGGCTAGCTTTCATCCCAACACAGTTTATAGGGCCATACGGTACATAGTTTTCAAGTTACAGACTAAGCTAAGCAAAAGTGAACCAGGCCTTTTTACTGTGAAAATGGCACTTTGGGACTGTGAAAGTGACATTTTGGCCCTGTTGTCCCAAACTGCCCCAGCACTTCCCACATTGCTCAAAGTGGCTAGCTTTCATCCCAACACAGTTTATAGGGCCATACGGTACATAGTTTTCAAGTTACAGACTAAGCTAAGCAAAATGAATCTTTTTTTTTTTACTGTGAAAACGGCACTTTGGGACTGTGAAAGTGACATTTTGGCCCTGTTGTCCCAAACTGCCCCAGCACTTCCCACATTGCTCAAAGTGGCTAGCTTTCATCCCAACACAGTTTATAGGGCCATACGGTACATAGTTTTCAAGTTACAGACTAAGCTAAGCAAAAGTGAACCAGGCCTTTTTACTGTGAAAATGGCACTTTGGGACTGTGAAAGTGACATTTTGGCCCTGTTGTCCCAAACTGCCCCAGCACTTCCCACATTGCTCAAAGTGGCTAGCTTTCATCCCAACACAGTTTATAGGGCCATACGGTACATAGTTTTCAAGTTACAGACTAAGCTAAGCAAAAGTGAACCAGGCCTTTTTACTGTGAAAATGGCACTTTGGGACTGTGAAAGTGACATTTTGGCCCTGTTGTCCCAAACTGCCCCAGCACTTCCCACATTGCTCAAAGTGGCTAGCTTTCATCCCAACACAGTTTATAGGGCCATACGGTACATAGTTTTCAAGTTACAGACTAAGCTAAGCAAAAGTGAACCAGGCCTTTTTACTGTGAAAATGGCACTTTGGGACTGTGAAAGTGACATTTTGGCCCTGTTGTCCCAAACTGCCCCAGCACTTCCCACATTGCTCAAAGTGGCTAGCTTTCATCCCAACACAGTTTATAGGGCCATACGGTACATAGTTTTCAAGTTACAGACTAAGCTAAGCAAAAGTGAACCAGGCCTTTTTACTGTGAAAATGGCACTTTGGGACTGTGAAAGTGACATTTTGGCCCTGTTCGTTCCCTGTTGTCCCAAACTGCCCCAGCTCTTGCCACAATGCTCAAAGTGGCTAGCTTTCATCCCAACACAGTTTATAGGGCCATACGGTACATAGTTTTCAAGTTACAGACTAAGCTAAGCAAAAGTGAACCAGGCCTTTTTACTGTGAAAATGGCACTTTGGGACTGTGAAAGTGACATTTTGGCCCTGTTGTCCCAAACTGCCCCAGCACTTCCCACATTGCTCAAAGTGGCTAGCTTTCATCCCAACACAGTTTATAGGGCCATACGGTACATAGTTTTCAAGTTACAGACTAAGCTAAGCAAAAGTGAACCAGGCCTTTTTACTGTGAAAATGGCACTTTGGGACTGTGAAAGTGACATTTTGGCCCTGTTGTCCCAAACTGCCCCAGCACTTCCCACATTGCTCAAAGTGGCTAGCTTTCATCCCAACACAGTTTATAGGGCCATACGGTACATAGTTTTCAAGTTACAGACAAAGCTAAGCAAAATGAATCTTTTTTTTTTTACTGTGAAAACGGCACTTTGGGACTGTGAAAGTGACATTTTGGCCCTGTTGTCCCAAACTGCCCCAGCACTTCCCACATTGCTCAAAGTGGCTAGCTTTCATCCCAACACAGTTTATAGGGCCATACGGTACATAGTTTTCAAGTTACAGACTAAGCTAAGCAAAATGAATCTGTTTTTTTTTACTGTGAAAATGGCACTTTGGGACTGTGAAAGTGACATTTTGGCCCTGTTGTCCCAAACTGCCCCAGCACTTCCCACATTGCTCAAAGTGGCTAGCTTTCATCCCAACACAGTTTATAGGGCCATACGGTACATAGTTTTCAAGTTACAGACTAAGCTAAGCAAAAGTGAACCAGGCCTTTTTACTGTGAAAATGGCACTTTGGGACTGTGAAAGTGACATTTTGGCCCTGTTGTCCCAAACTGCCCCAGCACTTCCCACATTGCTCAAAGTGGCTAGCTTTCATCCCAACACAGTTTATAGGGCCATACGGTACATAGTTTTCAAGTTACAGACTAAGCTAAGCAAAAGTGAACCAGGCCTTTTTACTGTGAAAATGGCACTTTGGGACTGTGAAAGTGACATTTTGGCCCTGTTCGTTCCCTGTTGTCCCAAACTGCCCCAGCTCTTGCCACAATGCTCAAAGTGGCTAGCTTTCATCCCAACACAGTTTATAGGGCCATACGGTACATAGTTTTCAAGTTACAGACTAAGCTAAGCAAAAGTGAACCAGGCCTTTTTACTGTGAAAATGGCACTTTGGGACTGTGAAAGTGACATTTTGGCCCTGTTGTCCCAAACTGCCCCAGCACTTCCCACATTGCTCAAAGTGGCTAGCTTTCATCCCAACACAGTTTATAGGGCCATACGGTACATAGTTTTCAAGTTACAGACTAAGCTAAGCAAAAGTGAACCAGGCCTTTTTACTGTGAAAATGGCACTTTGGGACTGTGAAAGTGACATTTTGGCCCTGTTGTCCCAAACTGCCCCAGCACTTCCCACATTGCTCAAAGTGGCTAGCTTTCATCCCAACACAGTTTATAGGGCCATACGGTACATAGTTTTCAAGTTACAGACAAAGCTAAGCAAAATGAATCTTTTTTTTTTTACTGTGAAAACGGCACTTTGGGACTGTGAAAGTGACATTTTGGCCCTGTTGTCCCAAACTGCCCCAGCACTTCCCACATTGCTCAAAGTGGCTAGCTTTCATCCCAACACAGTTTATAGGGCCATACGGTACATAGTTTTCAAGTTACAGACTAAGCTAAGCAAAATGAATCTGTTTTTTTTTACTGTGAAAATGGCACTTTGGGACTGTGAAAGTGACATTTTGGCCCTGTTGTCCCAAACTGCCCCAGCTCTTGCCACAATGCTCAAAGTGGCTAGCTTTCATCCCAACACAGTTTATAGGGCCATACGGTACATAGTTTTCAAGTTACAGACTAAGCTAAGCAAAAGTGAACCAGGCCTTTTTACTGTGAAAATGGCACTTTGGGACTGTGAAAGTGACATTTTGGCCCTGTTGTCCCAAACTGCCCCAGCACTTCCCACATTGCTCAAAGTGGCTAGCTTTCATCCCAACACAGTTTATAGGGCCATACGGTACATAGTTTTCAAGTTACAGACTAAGCTAAGCAAAATGAATCTGTTTTTTTTTTACTGTGAAAATGGCACTTTGGGACTGTGAAAGTGACATTTTGGCCCTGTTGTCCCAAACTGCCCCAGCACTTCCCACATTGCTCAAAGTGGCTAGCTTTCATCCCAACACAGTTTATAGGGCCATACGGTACATAGTTTTCAAGTTACAGACTAAGCTAAGCAAAAGTGAACCAGGCCTTTTTACTGTGAAAATGGCACTTTGGGACTGTGAAAGTGACATTTTGGCCCTGTTGTCCCAAACTGCCCCAGCACTTCCCACATTGCTCAAAGTGGCTAGCTTTCATCCCAACACAGTTTATAGGGCCATACGGTACATAGTTTTCAAGTTACAGACTAAGCTAAGCAAAAGTGAACCAGGCCTTTTTACTGTGAAAATGGCACTTTGGGACTGTGAAAGTGACATTTTGGCCCTGTTGTCCCAAACTGCCCCAGCACTTCCCACATTGCTCAAAGTGGCTAGCTTTCATCCCAACACAGTTTATAGGGCCATACGGTACATAGTTTTCAAGTTACAGACTAAGCTAAGCAAAATGAATCTTTTTTTTTTTACTGTGAAAACGGCACTTTGGGACTGTGAAAGTGACATTTTGGCCCTGTTGTCCCAAACTGCCCCAGCACTTCCCACATTGCTCAAAGTGGCTAGCTTTCATCCCAACACAGTTTATAGGGCCATACGGTACATAGTTTTCAAGTTACAGACTAAGCTAAGCAAAAGTGAACCAGGCCTTTTTACTGTGAAAATGGCACTTTGGGACTGTGAAAGTGACATTTTGGCCCTGTTGTCCCAAACTGCCCCAGCACTTCCCACATTGCTCAAAGTGGCTAGCTTTCATCCCAACACAGTTTATAGGGCCATACGGTACATAGTTTTCAAGTTACAGACTAAGCTAAGCAAAAGTGAACCAGGCCTTTTTACTGTGAAAATGGCACTTTGGGACTGTGAAAGTGACATTTTGGCCCTGTTGTCCCAAACTGCCCCAGCACTTCCCACATTGCTCAAAGTGGCTAGCTTTCATCCCAACACAGTTTATAGGGCCATACGGTACATAGTTTTCAAGTTACAGACTAAGCTAAGCAAAAGTGAACCAGGCCTTTTTACTGTGAAAATGGCACTTTGGGACTGTGAAAGTGACATTTTGGCCCTGTTGTCCCAAACTGCCCCAGCACTTCCCACATTGCTCAAAGTGGCTAGCAAGTGGCTAGCTTTCATCCCAACACAGTTTATAGGGCCATACGGTACATAGTTTTCAAGTTACAGACTAAGCTAAGCAAAAGTGAACCAGGCCTTTTTACTGTGAAAATGGCACTTTGGGACTGTGAAAGTGACATTTTGGCCCTGTTGTCCCAAACTGCCCCAGCACTTCCCACACTGCTCAAAGTGGCTAGCTTTCATCCCAACACAGTTTATAGGGCCATACGGTACATAGTTTTCAAGTTACAGACTAAGCTAAGCAAAAGTGAACCAGGCCTTTTTACTGTGAAAATGGCACTTTGGGACTGTGAAAGTGACATTTTGGCCCTGTTGTCCCAAACTGCCCAGCACTTCCCACATTGCTCAAAGTGGCTAGCTTTCATCCCAACACAGTTTATAGGGCCATACGGTACATAGTTTTCAAGTTACAGACTAAGCTAAGCAAAAGTGAACCAGGCCTTTTTACTGTGAAAATGGCACTTTGGGACTGTGAAAGTGACATTTTGGCCCTGTTGTCCCAAACTGCCCCAGCACTTCCCACATTGCTCAAAGTGGCTAGCTTTCATCCCAACACAGTTTATAGGGCCATACGGTACATAGTTTTCAAGTTACAGACTAAGCTAAGCAAAATGAATCTTTTTTTTTTACTGTGAAAACGGCACTTTGGGACTGTGAAAGTGACATTTTGGCCCTGTTGTCCCAAACTGCCCAGCACTTCCCACATTGCTCAAAGTGGCTAGCTTTCATCCCAACACAGTTTATAGGGCCATACGGTACATAGTTTTCAAGTTACAGACTAAGCTAAGCAAAAGTGAACCAGGCCTTTTTACTGTGAAAATGGCACTTTGGGACTGTGAAAGTGACATTTTGGCCCTGTTGTCCCAAACTGCCCCAGCACTTCCCACATTGCTCAAAGTGGCTAGCTTTCATCCCAACACAGTTTATAGGGCCATACGGTACATAGTTTTCAAGTTACAGACTAAGCTAAGCAAAAGTGAACCAGGCCTTTTTACTGTGAAAATGGCACTTTGGGACTGTGAAAGTGACATTTTGGCCCTGTTGTCCCAAACTGCCCCAGCACTTCCCACATTGCTCAAAGTGGCTAGCTTTCATCCCAACACAGTTTATAGGGCCATACGGTACATAGTTTTCAAGTTACAGACTAAGCTAAGCAAAAGTGAACCAGGCCTTTTTACTGTGAAAATGGCACTTTGGGACTGTGAAAGTGACATTTTGGCCCTGTTGTCCCAAACTGCCCCAGCACTTCCCACATTGCTCAAAGTGGCTAGCTTTCATCCCAACACAGTTTATAGGGCCATACGGTACATAGTTTTCAAGTTACAGACTAAGCTAAGCAAAATGAATCTTTTTTTTTTACTGTGAAAACGGCACTTTGGGACTGTGAAAGTGACATTTTGGCCCTGTTGTCCCAAACTGCCCCAGCACTTCCCACATTGCTCAAAGTGGCTAGCTTTCATCCCAACACAGTTTATAGGGCCATACGGTACATAGTTTTCAAGTTACAGACTAAGCTAAGCAAAAGTGAACCAGGCCTTTTTACTGTGAAAATGGCACTTTGGGACTGTGAAAGTGACATTTTGGCCCTGTTGTCCCAAACTGCCCCAGCACTTCCCACATTGCTCAAAGTGGCTAGCTTTCATCCCAACACAGTTTATAGGGCCATACGGTACATAGTTTTCAAGTTACAGACTAAGCTAAGCAAAAGTGAACCAGGCCTTTTTACTGTGAAAATGGCACTTTGGGACTGTGAAAGTGACATTTTGGCCCTGTTGTCCCAAACTGCCCCAGCACTTCCCACATTGCTCAAAGTGGCTAGCTTTCATCCCAACACAGTTTATAGGGCCATACGGTACATAGTTTTCAAGTTACAGACTAAGCTAAGCAAAAGTGAACCAGGCCTTTTTACTGTGAAAATGGCACTTTGGGACTGTGAAAGTGACATTTTGGCCCTGTTGTCCCAAACTGCCCCAGCACTTCCCACATTGCTCAAAGTGGCTAGCTTTCATCCCAACACAGTTTATAGGGCCATACGGTACATAGTTTTCAAGTTACAGACTAAGCTAAGCAAAAGTGAACCAGGCCTTTTTACTGTGAAAATGGCACTTTGGGACTGTGAAAGTGACATTTTGGCCCTGTTCGTTCCCTGTTGTCCCAAACTGCCCCAGCTCTTGCCACAATGCTCAAAGTGGCTAGCTTTCATCCCAACACAGTTTATAGGGCCATACGGTACATAGTTTTCAAGTTACAGACTAAGCTAAGCAAAAGTGAACCAGGCCTTTTTACTGTGAAAATGGCACTTTGGGACTGTGAAAGTGACATTTTGGCCCTGTTGTCCCAAACTGCCCCAGCACTTCCCACATTGCTCAAAGTGGCTAGCTTTCATCCCAACACAGTTTATAGGGCCATACGGTACATAGTTTTCAAGTTACAGACTAAGCTAAGCAAAAGTGAACCAGGCCTTTTTACTGTGAAAATGGCACTTTGGGACTGTGAAAGTGACATTTTGGCCCTGTTGTCCCAAACTGCCCCAGCACTTCCCACATTGCTCAAAGTGGCTAGCTTTCATCCCAACACAGTTTATAGGGCCATACGGTACATAGTTTTCAAGTTACAGACAAAGCTAAGCAAAATGAATCTTTTTTTTTTACTGTGAAAACGGCACTTTGGGACTGTGAAAGTGACATTTTGGCCCTGTTGTCCCAAACTGCCCCAGCACTTCCCACATTGCTCAAAGTGGCTAGCTTTCATCCCAACACAGTTTATAGGGCCATACGGTACATAGTTTTCAAGTTACAGACTAAGCTAAGCAAAATGAATCTGTTTTTTTTTACTGTGAAAATGGCACTTTGGGACTGTGAAAGTGACATTTTGGCCCTGTTGTCCCAAACTGCCCCAGCACTTCCCACATTGCTCAAAGTGGCTAGCTTTCATCCCAACACAGTTTATAGGGCCATACGGTACATCGTTTTCAAGTTACAGACTAAGCTAAGCAAAAGTGAACCAGGCCTTTTTACTGTGAAAATGGCACTTTGGGACTGTGAAAGTGACATTTTGGCCCTGTTGTCCCAAACTGCCCCAGCACTTCCCACATTGCTCAAAGTGGCTAGCTTTCATCCCAACACAGTTTATAGGGCCATACGGTACATAGTTTTCAAGTTACAGACTAAGCTAAGCAAAAGTGAACCAGGCCTTTTTACTGTGAAAATGGCACTTTGGGACTGTGAAAGTGACATTTTGGCCCTGTTGTCCCAAACTGCCCCAGCACTTCCCACATTGCTCAAAGTGGCTAGCTTTCATCCCAACACAGTTTATAGGGCCATACGGTACATAGTTTTCAAGTTACAGACTAAGCTAAGCAAAAGTGAACCAGGCCTTTTTACTGTGAAAATGGCACTTTGGGACTGTGAAAGTGACATTTTGGCCCTGTTGTCCCAAACTGCCCCAGCACTTCCCACATTGCTCAAAGTGGCTAGCTTTCATCCCAACACAGTTTATAGGGCCATACGGTACATAGTTTTCAAGTTACAGACTAAGCTAAGCAAAATGAATCTTTTTTTTTTTACTGTGAAAACGGCACTTTGGGACTGTGAAAGTGACATTTTGGCCCTGTTGTCCCAAACTGCCCCAGCACTTCCCACATTGCTCAAAGTGGCTAGCTTTCATCCCAACACAGTTTATAGGGCCATACGGTACATAGTTTTCAAGTTACAGACTAAGCTAAGCAAAAGTGAACCAGGCCTTTTTACTGTGAAAATGGCACTTTGGGACTGTGAAAGTGACATTTTGGCCCTGTTGTCCCAAACTGCCCCAGCACTTCCCACATTGCTCAAAGTGGCTAGCTTTCATCCCAACACAGTTTATAGGGCCATACGGTACATAGTTTTCAAGTTACAGACTAAGCTAAGCAAAAGTGAACCAGGCCTTTTTACTGTGAAAATGGCACTTTGG
Organism: Protomyctophum bolini; assembly: GCF_963924005.1. Taxonomy (NCBI): domain Eukaryota; kingdom Metazoa; phylum Chordata; class Actinopteri; order Myctophiformes; family Myctophidae; genus Protomyctophum; species Protomyctophum bolini. The sequence continues at coordinate 1,914 of NW_027665453.1, read as the reverse complement.
GACTGTGAAAGTGACATTTTGGCCCTGTTGTCCCAAACTGCCCCAGCACTTCCCACATTGCTCAAAGTGGCTAGCTTTCATCCCAACACAGTTTATAGGGCCATACGGTACATAGTTTTCAAGTTACAGACTAAGCTAAGCAAAAGTGAACCAGGCCTTTTTACTGTGAAAATGGCACTTTGGGACTGTGAAAGTGACATTTTGGCCCTGTTCGTTCCCTGTTGTCCCAAACTGCCCCAGCTCTTGCCACAATGCTCAAAGTGGCTAGCTTTCATCCCAACACAGTTTATAGGGCCATACGGTACATAGTTTTCAAGTTACAGACTAAGCTAAGCAAAAGTGAACCAGGCCTTTTTACTGTGAAAATGGCACTTTGGGACTGTGAAAGTGACATTTTGGCCCTGTTGTCCCAAACTGCCCCAGCACTTCCCACACTGCTCAAAGTGGCTAGCTTTCATCCCAACACAGTTTATAGGGCCATACGGTACATAGTTTTCAAGTTACAGACTAAGCTAAGCAAAAGTGAACCAGGCCTTTTTACTGTGAAAATGGCACTTTGGGACTGTGAAAGTGACATTTTGGCCTGTTGTCCCAAACTGCCCCAGCACTTCCCACATTGCTCAAAGTGGCTAGCTTTCATCCCAACACAGTTTATAGGGCCATACGGTACATAGTTTTCAAGTTACAGACTAAGCTAAGCAAAAGTGAACCAGGCCTTTTTACTGTGAAAATGGCACTTTGGGACTGTGAAAGTGACATTTTGGCCCTGTTGTCCCAAACTGCCCCAGCACTTCCCACATTGCTCAAAGTGGCTAGCTTTCATCCCAACACAGTTTATAGGGCCATACGGTACATAGTTTTCAAGTTACAGACTAAGCTAAGCAAAAGTGAACCAGGCCTTTTTACTGTGAAAATGGCACTTTGGGACTGTGAAAGTGACATTTTGGCCCTGTTCGTTCCCTGTTGTCCCAAACTGCCCCAGCTCTTGCCACAATGCTCAAAGTGGCTAGCTTTCATCCCAACACAGTTTATAGGGCCATACGGTACATAGTTTTCAAGTTACAGACTAAGCTAAGCAAAAGTGAACCAGGCCTTTTTACTGTGAAAATGGCACTTTGGGACTGTGAAAGTGACATTTTGGCCCTGTTGTCCCAAACTGCCCCAGCACTTCCCACATTGCTCAAAGTGGCTAGCTTTCATCCCAACACAGTTTATAGGGCCATACGGTACATAGTTTTCAAGTTACAGACTAAGCTAAGCAAAAGTGAACCAGGCCTTTTTACTGTGAAAATGGCACTTTGGGACTGTGAAAGTGACATTTTGGCCCTGTTGTCCCAAACTGCCCCAGCACTTCCCACATTGCTCAAAGTGGCTAGCTTTCATCCCAACACAGTTTATAGGGCCATACGGTACATAGTTTTCAAGTTACAGACAAAGCTAAGCAAAATGAATCTTTTTTTTTTACTGTGAAAACGGCACTTTGGGACTGTGAAAGTGACATTTTGGCCCTGTTGTCCCAAACTGCCCCAGCACTTCCCACATTGCTCAAAGTGGCTAGCTTTCATCCCAACACAGTTTATAGGGCCATACGGTACATAGTTTTCAAGTTACAGACTAAGCTAAGCAAAAGTGAACCAGGCCTTTTTACTGTGAAAATGGCACTTTGGGACTGTGAAAGTGACATTTTGGCCCTGTTGTCCCAAACTGCCCCAGCACTTCCCACATTGCTCAAAGTGGCTAGCTTTCATCCCAACACAGTTTATAGGGCCATACGGTACATAGTTTTCAAGTTACAGACTAAGCTAAGCAAAAGTGAACCAGGCCTTTTTACTGTGAAAATGGCACTTTGGGACTGTGAAAGTGACATTTTGGCCCTGTTGTCCCAAACTGCCCCAGCACTTCCCACATTGCTCA
>NW_027665454.1:0-16434 GCF_963924005.1 Protomyctophum bolini | reverse complement strand
AATTTTGAAAAAAAAGTTAGCCTCGTTTCTCATCATTTTGGACCGTGGGCTATAGCCCATATCGTACGGCATACTATGGCACGCCGTTTTTCATCATTTTTGAGGATTTGAAAAAAATGCAAAATGAAAAAAACGGTGGGTTATAGCCCATGTTTTTTGAAATTTTGAAAAAAAAAGTTAGCCTTGTTTCTCATCATTTTGGACCGTGGGCTATAGCCCATATCGTACGGCATACTATGGCACGCCGTTTTTCATCATTTTTGAGGATTTGAAAAAAATGCAAAATGAAAAAAACGGTGGGTTATATCCCATGTTTTTTGAAATTTTGAAAAAAAAAGTTAGCCTCGTTTCTCATCATTTTGGACCGTGGGCTATAGCCCATATCGTACGGCATACTATGGCACGCCGTTTTTCATCATTTTTGAGGATTTGAAAAAAATGAAAAATGAAAAAAACGGTGGGTTATAGCCCATGTTTTTTGAAATTTTGAAAAAAAAAGTTAGCCTCGTTTCTCATCATTTTGGACCGTGGGCTATAGCCCATATCGTACGGCATACTATGGCACGCCGTTTTTCATCATTTTTGAGGATTTGAAAAAAATGAAAAATGAAAAAAACGGTGGGTTATAGCCCATGTTTTTTGAAATTTTGAAAAAAAAAGTTAGCCTCGTTTCTCATCATTTTGGACCGTGGGCTATAGCCCATATCGTACGGCATACTATGGCACGCCGTTTTTCATCATTTTTGAGGATTTGAAAAAAATGAAAAATGAAAAAAACGGTGGGTTATAGCCCATGTTTTTTGAAATTTTGAAAAAAAAAGTTAGCCTCGTTTCTCATCATTTTGGACCGTGGGCTATAGCCCATATCGTACGGCATACTATGGCACGCCGTTTTTCATCATATTTGAGGATTTGAAAAAAATGAAAAAAAAAAAAAAAACGGTGGGTTATAGCCCATGTTTTTTGAAATTTTGAAAAAAAAAGTTAGCCTCGTTTCTCATCATTTTGGACCGTGGGCTATAGCCCATATCGTACGGCATACTATGGCACGCCGTTTTTCATCATTTTTGAGGATTTGAAAAAAATGAAAAATGAAAAAAACGGTGGGTTATAGCCCATGTTTTTTGAAATTTTGAAAAAAAAAGTTAGCCTCGTTTCTCATCATTTTGGACCGTGGGCTATAGCCCATATCGTACGGCATACTATGGCACGCCGTTTTTCATCAATTTTGAGGATTTGAAAAAAATGCAAAATGAAAAAAACGGTGGGTTATAGCCCATGTTTTTTGAAATTTTGGAAAAAAAAGTTAGCCTCGTTTCTCATCATTTTGGACCGTGGGCTATAGCCCATATCGTACGGCATACTATGGCACGCCGTTTTTCATCATTTTTGAGGATTTGAAAAAAATGAAAAATGAAAAAAACGGTGGGTTATATCCCATGTTTTTTGAAATTTTGAAAAAAAAAGTTAGCCTCGTTTCTCATCATTTTGGACCGTGGGCTATAGCCCATATCGTACGGCATACTATGGCACGCCGTTTTTCATCATTTTTGAGGATTTGAAAAAAATGAAAAATGAAAAAAACGGTGGGTTATAGCCCATGTTTTTTGAAATTTTGAAAAAAAAAGTTAGCCTCGTTTCTCATCATTTTGGACCGTGGGCTATAGCCCATATCGTACGGCATACTATGGCACGCCGTTTTTCATCATTTTTGAGGATTTAAAAAAAATGAAAAATGAAAAAAACGGTGGGTTATAGCCAATGTTTTTTGAAATTTTGAAAAAAAAAGTTAGCCTCGTTTCTCATCATTTTGGACCGTGGGCTATAGCCCATATCGTACGGCATACTATGGCACGCCGTTTTTCATCATTTTTGAGGATTTGAAAAAAATGAAAAATGAAAAAAACGGTGGGTTATAGCCCATGTTTTTTGAAATTTTGAAAAAAAAAGTTAGCCTCGTTTCTCATCATTTTGGACCGTGGGCTATAGCCCATATCGTACGGCATACTATGGCACGCCGTATTTCATCATTTTTGAGGATTTGAAAAAAATGAAAAATGAAAAAAACGGTGGGTTATATCCCATGTTTTTTGAAATTTTGAAAAAAAAAGTTAGCCTCGTTTCTCATCATTTTGGACCGTGGGCTATAGCCCATATCGTACGGCATACTATGGCACGCCGTTTTTCATCATTTTTGAGGATTTGAAAAAAATGAAAAATGAAAAAAACGGTGGGTTATAGCCCATGTTTTTTGAAATTTTGAAAAAAAAAGTTAGCCTCGTTTCTCATCATTTTGGACCGTGGGCTATAGCCCATATCGTACGGCATACTATGGCACGCCGTTTTTCATCATTTTTGAGGATTTGAAAAAAATGAAAAATGAAAAAAACGGTGGGTTATAGCCCATGTTTTTTGAAATTTTGAAAAAAAAAGTTAGCCTCGTTTCTCATCATTTTGGACCGTGGGCTATAGCCCATATCGTACGGCATACTATGGCACGCCGTTTTTCATCATTTTTGAGGATTTGAAAAAAATGAAAAATGAAAAAAACGGTGGGTTATAGCCCATGTTTTTTGAAATTTTGAAAAAAAAAGTTAGCCTCGTTTCTCATCATTTTGGACCGTGGGCTATAGCCCATATCGTACGGCATACTATGGCACGCCGTTTTTCATCATTTTTGAGGATTTGAAAAAAATGAAAAATGAAAAAAACGGTGGGTTATAGCCCATGTTTTTTGAAATTTTGAAAAAAAAAGTTAGCCTCGTTTCTCATCATTTTGGACCGTGGGCTATAGCCCATATCGTACGGCATACTATGGCACGCCGTTTTTCATCATTTTTGAGGATTTGAAAAAAATGAAAAATGAAAAAAACGGTGGGTTATAGCCCATGTTTTTTGAAATTTTGAAAAAAAAAGTTAGCCTCGTTTCTCATCATTTTGGACCGTGGGCTATAGCCCATATCGTACGGCATACTATGGCACGCCGTTTTTCATCAATTTTGAGGATTTGAAAAAAATGCAAAATGAAAAAAACGGTGGGTTATAGCCCATGTTTTTTGAAATTTTGGAAAAAAAAGTTAGCCTCGTTTCTCATCATTTTGGACCGTGGGCTATAGCCCATATCGTACGGCATACTATGGCACGCCGTTTTTCATCATTTTTGAGGATTTGAAAAAAATGAAAAATGAAAAAAACGGTGGGTTATATCCCATGTTTTTTGAAATTTTGAAAAAAAAAGTTAGCCTCGTTTCTCATCATTTTGGACCGTGGGCTATAGCCCATATCGTACGGCATACTATGGCACGCCGTTTTTCATCATTTTTGAGGATTTGAAAAAAATGAAAAATGAAAAAAACGGTGGGTTATAGCCCATGTTTTTTGAAATTTTGAAAAAAAAAGTTAGCCTCGTTTCTCATCATTTTGGACCGTGGGCTATAGGCCATATCGTACGGCATACTATGGCACGCCGTTTTTCATCATTTTTGAGGATTTAAAAAAAATGAAAAATGAAAAAAACGGTGGGTTATAGCCAATGTTTTTTGAAATTTTGAAAAAAAAAGTTAGCCTCGTTTCTCATCATTTTGGACCGTGGGCTATAGCCCATATCGTACGGCATACTATGGCACGCCGTTTTTCATCATTTTTGAGGATTTGAAAAAAATGAAAAATGAAAAAAACGGTGGGTTATAGCCCATGTTTTTTGAAATTTTGAAAAAAAAAGTTAGCCTCGTTTCTCATCATTTTGGACCGTGGGCTATAGCCCATATCGTACGGCATACTATGGCACGCCGTTTTTCATCATTTTTGAGGATTTGAAAAAAATGAAAAATGAAAAAAACGGTGGGTTATATCCCATGTTTTTTGAAATTTTGAAAAAAAAAGTTAGCCTCGTTTCTCATCATTTTGGACCGTGGGCTATAGCCCATATCGTACGGCATACTATGGCACGCCGTTTTTCATCATTTTTGAGGATTTGAAAAAAATGAAAAATGAAAAAAACGGTGGGTTATAGCCCATGTTTTTTGAAATTTTGAAAAAAAAAGTTAGCCTCGTTTCTCATCATTTTGGACCGTGGGCTATAGCCCATATCGTACGGCATACTATGGCACGCCGTTTTTCATCATTTTTGAGGATTTGAAAAAAATGCAAAATGAAAAAAACGGTGGGTTATAGCCCATGTTTTTTGAAATTTTGAAAAAAAAAGTTAGCCTCGTTTCTCATCATTTTGGACCGTGGGCTATAGCCCATATCGTACGGCATACTATGGCACGCCGTTTTTCATCATTTTTGAGGATTTGAAAAAAATGCAAAATGAAAAAAACGGTGGGTTATAGCCCATGTTTTTTGAAATTTTGAAAAAAAAAGTTAGCCTCGTTTCTCATCATTTTGGACCGTGGGCTATAGCCCATATCGTACGGCATACTATGGCACGCCGTTTTTCATCATTTTTGAGGATTTGAAAAAAATGAAAAATGAAAAAAACGGTGGGTTATAGCCCATGTTTTTTGAAATTTTGAAAAAAAAAGTTAGCCTCGTTTCTCATCATTTTGGACCGTGGGCTATAGCCCATATCGTACGGCATACTATGGCACGCCGTTTTTCATCATTTTTGAGGATTTGAAAAAAATTAAAAATGAAAAAAACGGTGGGTTATAGCCCATGTTTTTTGAAATTTTGAAAAAAAAAGTTAGCCTCGTTTCTCATCATTTTGGACCGTGGGCTATAGCCCATATCGTACGGCATACTATGGCACGCCGTTTTTCATCATTTTTGAGGATTTGAAAAAAATGAAAAATGAAAAAAACGGTAGGTTATAGCCCATGTTTTTTGAAAAATTGAAAAAAAAAAGTTAGCCTCGTTTCTCATCATTTTTGACCGTGGGCTATAGCCCATATCGTACGGCATACTATGGCACGCCGTTTTTCATCATTTTTGAGGATTTGAAAAAAATGAAAAATGAAAAAAACGGTGGGTTATAGCCCATGTTTTTTGAAATTTTGAAAAAAAAAGTTAGCCTCGTTTCTCATCATTTTGGACCGTGGGCTATAGCCCATATCGTACGGCATACTATGGCACGCCGTTTTTCATCATTTTTGAGGATTTGAAAAAAATGAAAAATGAAAAAAAACGGTGGGTTATATCCCATGTTTTTTGAAATTTTGAAAAAAAAAGTTAGCCTCGTTTCTCATCATTTTGGACCGTGGGCTATAGCCCATATCGTACGGCATACTATGGCACGCCGTTTTTCATCATTTTTGAGGATTTGAAAAAAATGAAAAATGAAAAAAACGGTGGGTTATAGCCCATGTTTTTTGAAATTTTGGAAAAAAAAGTTAGCCTCGTTTCTCATCATTTTGGACCGTGGGCTATAGCCCATATCGTACGGCATACTATGGCACGCCGTTTTTCATCATTTTTGAGGATTTGAAAAAAATGCAAAATGAAAAAAACGGTGGGTTATAGCCCATGTTTTTTGAAATTTTGAAAAAAAAAGTTAGCCTCGTTTCTCATCATTTTGGACCGTGGGCTATAGCCCATATCGTACGGCATACTATGGCACGCCGTTTTTCATCATTTTTGAGGATTTGAAAAAAATGCAAAATGAAAAAAACGGTGGGTTATAGCCCATGTTTTTTGAAATTTTGAAAAAAAAAGTTAGCCTCGTTTCTCATCATTTTGGACCGTGGGCTATAGCCCATATCGTACGGCATACTATGGCACGCCGTTTTTCATCATTTTTGAGGATTTGAAAAAAATGAAAAATGAAAAAAAACGGTGGGTTATAGCCCATGTTTTTTGAAATTTTGAAAAAAAAAGTTAGCCTCGTTTCTCATCATTTTGGACCGTGGGCTATAGCCCATATCGTACGGCATACTATGGCACGCCGTTTTTCATCATTTTTGAGGATTTGAAAAAAATTAAAAATGAAAAAAACGGTGGGTTATAGCCCATGTTTTTTGAAATTTTGAAAAAAAAAGTTAGCCTCGTTTCTCATCATTTTGGACCGTGGGCTATAGCCCATATCGTACGGCATACTATGGCACGCCGTTTTTCATCATTTTTGAGGATTTGAAAAAAATGAAAAATGAAAAAAACGGTAGGTTATAGCCCATGTTTTTTGAAAAATTGAAAAAAAAAAGTTAGCCTCGTTTCTCATCATTTTTGACCGTGGGCTATAGCCCATATCGTACGGCATACTATGGCACGCCGTTTTTCATCATTTTTGAGGATTTGAAAAAAATGAAAAATGAAAAAAACGGTGGGTTATAGCCCATGTTTTTTGAAATTTTGAAAAAAAAAGTTAGCCTCGTTTCTCATCATTTTGGACCGTGGGCTATAGCCCATATCGTACGGCATACTATGGCACGCCGTTTTTCATCATTTTTGAGGATTTGAAAAAAATTAAAAATTAAAAAAACGGTGGGTTATAGCCCATGTTTTTTGAAATTTTGAAAAAAAAAGTTAGCCTCGTTTCTCATCATTTTGGACCGTGGGCTATAGCCCATATCGTACGGCATACTATGGCACGCAGTTTTTCATCATTTTTGAGGATTTGAAAAAAATGAAAAATGAAAAAAACGGTGGGTTATAGCCCATGTTTTTTGAAATTTTGAAAAAAAAAGTTAGCCTCGTTTCTCATCATTTTGGACCGTGGGCTATAGCCCATATCGTACGGCATACTATGGCACGCCGTTTTTCATCATTTTTGAGGATTTGAAAAAAATGAAAAATGAAAAAAAACGGTGGGTTATAGCCCATGTTTTTTGAAAATTTGAAAAAAAAAGTTAGCCTCGTTTCTCATCATTTTGGACCGTGGGCTATAGCCCATATCGTACGGCATACTATGGCACGCCGTTTTTCATCATTTTTGAGGATTTGAAAAAAATGAAAAATGAAAAAAACGGTGGGTTATAGCCCATGTTTTTTGAAATTTTGAAAAAAAAAGTTAGCCTCGTTTCTCATCATTTTGGACCGTGGGCTATAGCCCATATCGTACGGCATACTATGGCACGCCGTTTTTCATCATTTTTGAGGATTTGAAAAAAATGAAAAATAAAAAAAACGGTGGGTTATAGCCCATGTTTTTTGAAATTTTGAAAAAAAAAGTTAGCCTCGTTTCTCATCATTTTGGACCGTGGGCTATAGCCCATATCGTACGGCATACTATGGCACGCAGTTTTTCATCATTTTTGAGGATTTGAAAAAAATGAAAAATGAAAAAAAACGGTGGGTTATAGCCCATGTTTTTTGAAATTTTGAAAAAAAAAGTTAGCCTCGTTTCTCATCATTTTGGACCGTGGGCTATAGCCCATATCGTACGGCATACTATGGCACGCCGTTTTTCATCATTTTTGAGGATTTGAAAAAAATGAAAAATGAAAAAAAACGGTGGGTTATAGCCCATGTTTTTTGAAATTTTGAAAAAAAAAGTTAGCCTCGTTTCTCATCATTTTGGACCGTGGGCTATAGCCCATATCGTACGGCATACTATGGCACGCCGTTTTTCATCATTTTTGAGGATTTGAAAAAAATGAAAAATGAAAAAAACGGTGGGTTATAGCCCATGTTTTTTTAAATTTTGAAAAAAAAAGTTAGCCTCGTTTCTCATCATTTTGGACCGTGGGCTATAGCCCATGTCGTACGGCATACTATCGCACGCCGTTTTTCATCATTTTTGAGGATTTGAAAAAAATGAAAAATGAAAAAAACGGTGGGTTATAGCCCATGTTTTTTGAAATTTTGAAAAAAAAAAGTTAGCCTCGTTTCTCATCATTTTGGACCGTGGGCTATAGCCCATATCGTACGGCATACTATGGCACGCCGTTTTTCATCATTTTTGAGGATTTGAAAAAAATGAAAAATGAAAAAAACGGTGGGTTATAGCCCATGTTTTTTGAAAAATTGAAAAAAAAAGTTAGCCTCGTTTCTCATCATTTTGGACCGTGGGCTATAGCCCATATCGTACGGCATACTATGGCACGCCGTTTTTCATCATTTTTGAGGATTTGAAAAAAATGAAAAATGAAAAAAACGGTGGGTTATAGCCCATGTTTTTTGAAATTTTGAAAAAAAAAGTTAGCCTCGTTTCTCATCATTTTGGACCGTGGGCTATAGCCCATATCGTACGGCATACTATGGCACGCCGTTTTTCATCATTTTTGAGGATTTGAAAAAAAATGAAAAATTAAAAAAACGGTGGGTTATAGCCCATGTTTTTTGAAATTTTGAATAAAAAAGTTAGCCTCGTTTCTCATCATTTTGGACCGTGGGCTATAGCCCATATCGTACGGCATACTATGGCACGCAGTTTTTCATCATTTTTGAGGATTTGAAAAAAATGAAAAATGAAAAAAACGGTGGGTTATAGCCCATGTTTTTTGAAATTTTGAAAAAAAAAGTTAGCCTCGTTTCTCATCATTTTGGACCGTGGGCTATAGCCCATATCGTACGGCATACTATGGCACGCCGTTTTTCATCATTTTTGAGGATTTGAAAAAAATGAAAAATGAAAAAAAACGGTGGGTTATAGCCCATGTTTTTTGAAATTTTGAAAAAAAAAGTTAGCCTCGTTTCTCATCATTTTGGACCGTGGGCTATAGCCCATATCGTACGGCATACTATGGCACGCCGTTTTTCATCATTTTTGAGGATTTGAAAAAAATGAAAAATGAAAAAAACGGTGGGTTATAGCCCATGTTTTTTGAAATTTTGAAAAAAAAAGTTAGCCTCGTTTCTCATCATTTTGGACCGTGGGCTATAGCCCATATCGTACGGCATACTATGGCACGCAGTTTTTCATCATTTTTGAGGATTTGAAAAAAATGAAAAATGAAAAAAACGGTGGGTTATAGCCCATGTTTTTTGAAATTTTGAAAAAAAAAGTTAGCCTCGTTTCTCATCATTTTGGACCGTGGGCTATAGCCCATATCGTACGGCATACTATGGCACGCCGTTTTTCATCATTTTTGAGGATTTGAAAAAAATGAAAAATGAAAAAAAACGGTGGGTTATAGCCCATGTTTTTTGAAATTTTGAAAAAAAAAGTTAGCCTCGTTTCTCATCATTTTGGACCGTGGGCTATAGCCCATATCGTACGGCATACTATGGCACGCCGTTTTTCATCATTTTTGAGGATTTGAAAAAAATGAAAAATGAAAAAAACGGTGGGTTATAGCCCATGTTTTTTTAAATTTTGAAAAAAAAAGTTAGCCTCGTTTCTCATCATTTTGGACCGTGGGCTATAGCCCATGTCGTACGGCATACTATGGCACGCCGTTTTTCATCATTTTTGAGGATTTGAAAAAAATGAAAAATGAAAAAAACGGTGGGTTATAGCCCATGTTTTTTGAAATTTTGAAAAAAAAAAGTTAGCCTCGTTTCTCATCATTTTGGACCGTGGGCTATAGCCCATATCGTACGGCATACTATGGCACGCCGTTTTTCATCATTTTTGAGGATTTGAAAAAAATGAAAAATGAAAAAAACGGTGGGTTATAGCCCATGTTTTTTGAAAATTTGAAAAAAAAAGTTAGCCTCGTTTCTCATCATTTTGGACCGTGGGCTATAGCCCATATCGTACGGCATACTATGGCACGCCGTTTTTCATCATTTTTGAGGATTTGAAAAAAATGAAAAATGAAAAAAACGGTGGGTTATAGCCCATGTTTTTTGAAATTTTGAAAAAAAAAGTTAGCCTCGTTTCTCATCATTTTGGACCGTGGGCTATAGCCCATATCGTACGGCATACTATGGCACGCCGTTTTTCATCATTTTTGAGGATTTGAAAAAAATGAAAAATAAAAAAAACGGTGGGTTATAGCCCATGTTTTTTGAAATTTTGAAAAAAAAAGTTAGCCTCGTTTCTCATCATTTTGGACCGTGGGCTATAGCCCATATCGTACGGCATACTATGGCACGCAGTTTTTCATCATTTTTGAGGATTTGAAAAAAATGAAAAATGAAAAAAAACGGTGGGTTATAGCCCATGTTTTTTGAAATTTTGAAAAAAAAAGTTAGCCTCGTTTCTCATCATTTTGGACCGTGGGCTATAGCCCATATCGTACGGCATACTATGGCACGCCGTTTTTCATCATTTTTGAGGATTTGAAAAAAATGAAAAATGAAAAAAAACGGTGGGTTATAGCCCATGTTTTTTTAAATTTTGAAAAAAAAAGTTAGCCTCGTTTCTCATCATTTTGGACCGTGGGCTATAGCCCATGTCGTACGGCATACTATGGCACGCCGTTTTTCATCATTTTTGAGGATTTGAAAAAAATGAAAAATGAAAAAAACGGTGGGTTATAGCCCATGTTTTTTGAAATTTTGAAAAAAAAAAGTTAGCCTCGTTTCTCATCATTTTGGACCGTGGGCTATAGCCCATATCGTACGGCATACTATGGCACGCCGTTTTTCATCATTTTTGAGGATTTGAAAAAAATGAAAAATGAAAAAAACGGTGGGTTATAGCCCATGTTTTTTGAAATTTTGAAAAAAAAAGTTAGCCTCGTTTCTCATCATTTTGGACCGTGGGCTATAGCCCATATCGTACGGCATACTATGGCACGCCGTTTTTCATCATTTTTGAGGATTTGAAAAAAATGAAAAATGAAAAAAACGGTGGGTTATAGCCCATGTTTTTTGAAATTTTGAAAAAAAAAAGTTAGCCTCGTTTCTCATCATTTTGGACCGTGGGCTATAGCCCATATCGTACGGCATACTATGGCACGCCGTTTTTCATCATTTTTGAGGATTTGAAAAAAATGAAAAATGAAAAAAACGGTGGGTTATAGCCCATGTTTTTTGAAATTTTGAAAAAAAAAGTTAGCCTCGTTTCTCATCATTTTGGACCGTGGGCTATAGCCCATATCGTACGGCATACTATGGCACGCCGTTTTTCATCATTTTTGAGGATTTGAAAAAAATGAAAAATGAAAAAAACGGTAGGTTATAGCCCATGTTTTTGGAAATTTTGAAAAAAAAAGTTAGCCTCGTTTCTCATCATTTTGGACCGTGGGCTATAGCCCATATCGTACGGCATACTATGGCACGCCGTTTTTCATCATTTTTGAGGATTTGAAAAAAATGAAAAATGAAAAAAAACGGTGGGTTATAGCCCATGTTTTTTGAAATTTTGAAAAAAAAAGTTAGCCTCGTTTCTCATCATTTTGGACCGTGGGCTATAGCCCATATCGTACGGCATACTATGGCACGCCGTTTTCATCATTTTTGAGGATTTGAAAAAAATGAAAAATGAAAAAAACGATGGGTTATAGCCCATGTTTTTTGAAATTTTGAAAAAAAAAGTTAGCCTCGTTTCTTATCATTTTGGACCGTGGGCTATAGCCCATATCGTACGGCATACTATGGCACGCCGTTTTTCATCATTTTTGAGGATTTGAAAAAAATGAAAAATGAAAAAAACGGTGGGTTATAGCCCATGTTTTTTGAAATTTCGAAATAAAAAGTTAGCCTCGTTTCTCATCATTTTGGACCGTGGGCTATAGCCCATATCGTACGGCATACTATGGCACGCCGTTTTTCATCATTTTTGAGGATTTGAAAAAAATGAAAAATGAACAAAACGGTGGGTTATAGCCCATGTTTTTTGAAATTTTGAAAAAAAAAGTTAGCCTCGTTTCTCATCATTTTGGACCGTGGGCTATAGCCCATATCGTACGGCATACTATGGCACGCCGTTTTTCATCATTTTTGAGGATTTGAAAAAAATGAAAAATGAAAAAAACGGTGGGTTATAGCCCCTGTTTTTTGAAATTTTGAAAAAAAAAGTTAGCCTCGTTTCTCATCATTTTGGACCGTGGGCTATAGCCCATATCGTACGGCATACTATGGCACGCCGTTTTTCATCATTTTTGAGGATTTGAAAAAAATGAAAAATGAAAAAAACGGTGGGTTATAGCCCATGTTTTTTGAAATTTTGAAAAAAACAGTTAGCCTCGTTTCTCATCATTTTGGACCGTGGGCTATAGCCCATATCGTACGGCACACTATGGCACGCCGTTTTTCATCATTTTTGAGGATTTGAAAAAAATGAAAAATGAAAAAAACGGTGGGTTTAACTTATAGCCCATGTTTTTTGAAATTTTGAAAAAAAAAGTTAGCCTCGTTTCTCATCATTTTGGACCGTGGGCTATAGCCCATATCGTACGGCATACTATGGCACGCCGTTTTTCATCATTTTTGAGGATTTGAAAAAAATGAAAAATGAAAAAAACGGTAGGTTATAGCCCATGTTTTTTTTAATTTTGAAAAAAAAAGTTAGCCTCGTTTCTCATCATTTTGGACCGTGGGCTATAGCCCATATCGTACGGGATACTATGGCACGCCGTTTTTCATCATTTTTGAGGATTTGAAAAAAATGAAAAATGAAAAAAACGGTGGGTTATAGCCCATGTTTTTTGAAATTTTGAAAAAAAAAGTTAGCCTCGTTTCTCATCATTTTGGACCGTGGGCTATAGCCCATATCGTACGGCATACTATGGCACGCCGTTTTTCATCATTTTTGAGGATTTGAAAAAAATGAAAAATGAAAAAAACGGTGGGTTATAGCCCATGTTTTTTGAAAATTTGAAAAAAAAAGTTAGCCTCGTTTCTCATCATTTTTGACCGTGGGCTATAGCCCATATCGTACGGCATACTATGGCACGCCGTTTTTCATCATTTTTGAGGATTTGAAAAAAATGAAAAATGAAAAAAACGGTGGGTTATAGCCCATGTTTTTTGAAATTTTGAAAAAAAAAGTTAGCCTCGTTTCTCATCATTTTGGACCGTGGGCTATAGCCCATATCGTACGGCATACTATGGCACGCCGTTTTTCATCATTTTTGAGGATTTGAAAAAAATGAAAAATAAAAAAAACGGTGGGTTATAGCCCATGTTTTTTGAAATTTTGAAAAAAAAAGTTAGCCTCGTTTCTCATCATTTTGGACCGTGGGCTATAGCCCATATCGTACGGCATACTATGGCACGCCGTTTTTCATCATTTTTGAGGATTTGAAAAAAATGAAAAATGAAAAAAACGGTAGGTTATAGCCCATGTTTTTTTTAATTTTGAAAAAAAAAGTTAGCCTCGTTTCTCATCATTTTGGACCGTGGGCTATAGCCCATATCGTACGGGATACTATGGCACGCCGTTTTTCATCATTTTTGAGGATTTGAAAAAAATGAAAAATGAAAAAAACGGTGGGTTATAGCCCATGTTTTTTGAAATTTTGGAAAAAAAAGTTAGCCTCGTTTCTCATCATTTTGGACCGTGGGCTATAGCCCATATCGTACGGCATACTATGGCACGCCGTTTTTCATCATTTTTGAGGATTTGAAAAAAATGAAAAATGAAAAAAACGGTGGGTTATAGCCCATGTTTTTTGAAAATTTGAAAAAAAAAGTTAGCCTCGTTTCTCATCATTTTTGACCGTGGGCTATAGCCCATATCGTACGGCATACTATGGCACGCCGTTTTTC
Organism: Protomyctophum bolini; assembly: GCF_963924005.1. NCBI lineage: Eukaryota > Metazoa > Chordata > Actinopteri > Myctophiformes > Myctophidae > Protomyctophum > Protomyctophum bolini. The sequence continues at coordinate 2,955 of NW_027665454.1, read as the reverse complement.
ATCATTTTTGAGGATTTGAAAAAAATGAAAAATGAAAAAAACGGTGGGTTATAGCCCATGTTTTTTGAAATTTTGAAAAAAAAAGTTAGCCTCGTTTCTCATCATTTTGGACCGTGGGCTATAGCCCATATCGTACGGCATACTATGGCACGCCGTTTTTCATCATTTTTGAGGATTTGAAAAAAATGAAAAATAAAAAAAACGGTGGGTTATAGCCCATGTTTTTTGAAATTTTGAAAAAAAAAGTTAGCCTCGTTTCTCATCATTTTGGACCGTGGGCTATAGCCCATATCGTACGGCATACTATGGCACGCAGTTTTTCATCATTTTTGAGGATTTGAAAAAAATGAAAAATGAAAAAAACGGTGGGTTATAGCCCATGTTTTTTGAAATTTTGAAAAAAAAAGTTAGCCTCGTTTCTCATCATTTTGGACCGTGGGCTATAGCCCATATCGTACGGCATACTATGGCACGCCGTTTTTCATCATTTTTGAGGATTTGAAAAAAATGAAAAATGAAAAAAAACGGTGGGTTATAGCCCATGTTTTTTGAAATTTTGAAAAAAAAAGTTAGCCTCGTTTCTCATCATTTTGGACCGTGGGCTATAGCCCATATCGTACGGCATACTATGGCACGCCGTTTTTCATCATTTTTGAGGATTTGAAAAAAATGAAAAATAAAAAAAACGGTGGGTTATAGCCCATGTTTTTTGAAATTTTGAAAAAAAAAGTTAGCCTCGTTTCTCATCATTTTGGACCGTGGGCTATAGCCCATATCGTACGGCATACTATGGCACGCCGTTTTTCATCATTTTTGAGGATTTGAAAAAAATGAAAAATGAAAAAAACGGTGGGTTATAGCCCATGTTTTTTGAAATTTTGAAAGAAAAAGTTAGCCTCGTTTCTCATCATTTTGGACCGTGGGCTATAGCCCATATCGTACGGCATACTATGGCACGCCGTTTTTCATCATTTTTGAGGATTTGAAAAAAATGAAAAATAAAAAAAACGGTGGGTTATAGCCCATGTTTTTTGAAATTTTGAAAAAAAAAGTTAGCCTCGTTTCTCATCATTTTGGACCGTGGGCTATAGCCCATATCGTACAGCATACTATGGCACGCAGTTTTTCATCATTTTTGAGGATTTGAAAAAAATGAAAAATGAAAAAAACGGTGGGTTATAGCCCATGTTTTTTGAAATTTTGAAAAAAAAAGTTAGCCTCGTTTCTCATCATTTTGGACCGTGGGCTATAGCCCATATCGTACGGCATACTATGGCACGCCGTTTTTCATCATTTTTGAGGATTTGAAAAAAATGAAAAATGAAAAAAAACGGTGGGTTATAGCCCATGTTTTTTGAAATTTTGAAAAAAAAAGTTAGCCTCGTTTCTCATCATTTTGGACCGTGGGCTATAGCCCATATCGTACGGCATACTATGGCACGCCGTTTTTCATCATTTTTGAGGATTTGAAAAAAATGAAAAATGAAAAAAACGGTGGGTTATAGCCCATGTTTTTTTAAATTTTGAAAAAAAAGGTTAGCCTCGTTTCTCATCATTTTGGACCGTGGGCTATAGCCCATGTCGTACGGCATACTATGGCACGCCGTTTTTCATCATTTTTGAGGATTTGAAAAAAATGAAAAATGAAAAAAACGGTGGGTTATAGCCCATGTTTTTTGAAATTTTGAAAAAAAAAGTTAGTCTCGTTTCTCATCATTTTGGACCGTGGGCTATAGCCCATATCGTACGGCATACTATGGCACGCCGTTTTTCATCATTTTTGAGGATTTGAAAAAAATGAAAAATGAAAAAAACGGTGGGTTATAGCCCATGTTTTTTGAAATTTTGAAAAAAAAAGTTAGCCTCGTTTCTCATCATTTTGGACCGTGGGCTATAGCCCATATCGTACGGCATACTATGGCACGCCGTTTTTCATCATTTTTGAGGATTTGAAAAAAATGAAAAATGAAAAAAACGGTGGGTTATAGCCCATGTTTTTTGAAATTTTGAAAAAAAAAGTTAGCCTCGTTTCTCATCATTTTGGACCGTGGGCTATAGCCCATATCGTACGGCATACTATGGCACGCCGTTTTTCATCATTTTTGAGGATTTGAAAAAAATGAAAAATGAAAAAAACGGTGGGTTATAGCCCATGTTTTTTGAAATTTTGAAAAAAAAAGTTAGCCTCGTTTCTCATCATTTTGGACCGTGGGCTATAGCCCATATCGTACGGCATACTATGGCACGCCGTTTTTCATCATTTTTGAGGATTTGAAAAAAATGAAAAATGAAAAAAACGGTAGGTTATAGCCCATGTTTTTGGAAATTTTGAAAAAAAAAGTTAGCCTCGTTTCTCATCATTTTGGACCGTGGGCTATAGCCCATATCGTACGGCATACTATGGCACGCCGTTTTTCATCATTTTTGAGGATTTGAAAAAAATGAAAAATGAAAAAAAACGGTGGGTTATAGCCCATGTTTTTTGAAATTTTGAAAAAAAAAGTTAGCCTCGTTTCTCATCATTTTGGACCGTGGGCTATAGCCCATATCGTACGGCATACTATGGCACGCCGTTTTCATCATTTTTGAGGATTTGAAAAAAATGAAAAATGAAAAAAACGGTAGGTTATAGCCCATGTTTTTTTTAATTTTGAAAAAAAAAGTTAGCCTCGTTTCTCATCATTTTGGACCGTGGGCTATAGCCCATATCGTACGGGATACTATGGCACGCCGTTTTTCATCATTTTTGAGGATTTGAAAAAAATGAAAAATGAAAAAAACGGTGGGTTATAGCCCATGTTTTTTGAAATTTTGAAAAAAAAAGTTAGCCTCGTTTCTCATCATTTTGGACCGTGGGCTATAGCCCATATCGTACGGCATACTATGGCACGCCGTTTTTCATCATTTTTGAGGATTTGAAAAAAATGAAAAATGGAAAAAAACGGTGGGTTATAG
>NW_027665455.1:10000-34920 GCF_963924005.1 Protomyctophum bolini | reverse complement strand
AAAGCCAGAGAATAAGGCTGATGCGAAGCCTCACTTTCTCCCTCAGCACCAGTAACAAGTGCAGTGTGTGTGTGTGTGTGTGTGTGTGTGTGTGCACGCATTGCAGACGTCAGTGTTTGTCCTGTACAGTACGTGCAACAGAGTATAGACGTATGCTTAGTTGCATGGTAGATTCACAGGCCGAATCTACAAGCTCACACCGTGGCGACGCCTGAGTTTGTTGATTGCCTATTTTCAAGTCTAAAAGGTACATATACACTATACGGCTGGGCAATTAACTGAGAGTATGTATCAAAACTGTCATTAATAGAACCTGATTGGATCATGTATAGGTTAATCGAATAATTGAGAAGCAGGTTGTTGTTTTTCCAAATAATGTTTGTATGTTAATTCTTAGATTATGAATGCAGAACATGCACCAATATATACGCCCAGGGGTGGGCAACTTTGACGATGGAGAGGGCCACAATATTTCCCCACTCACTCCAGAGGGCCACATTGCATAATACTGTAGTAAATATAGCCGATCTACAAGCTCAAAGCGCGTCGCAGTGCGGCGCGTTTTGAGCTTGTAGATCAGCTAATTTTGCTATTATTTGAATTTAAATCCTGAATTAATTTTTTGCTATTTTTGAATTGGAATCTTGAAAATTTACATTTTAATTTAATTTCAAATGCTTATTATGTTAACTTTATGAACTAAATACAAATTGGACATAAAAAAAATACATTTTAATACTACTCATTAAGCTACTAATTTACTTATCAGTATTCTGGTATTAACCTGAGGGCCGCATGTGGCCCCTGGGCCGCCAGTTGCCCATTATATACCCTATTTAATACTTTGTCTATAAGAAAATAGTTGAACTACAAGCTTACAATCAATCAACAATACAAATCAATCAATGAATCAACACAATACATATAATCTACTACATCGATTAGTCTGATTAACTACTTAATACTTCGTTGTGCAATGACAAAAAAAATACAATTAGTAATTGTAATCGAGGCATTAGTTTGGAATAATTGCGAATATTGATTTGAAGTCATATCGCATGCAGCCTTACTATACCCACACATGGGGCATTGCAGCAGTGTACATACAGACATAAACTCATTGCAGTGTACTAACCCAGTGGTTCCAAAACTTTTTCACGTCAATTGACAGTAATTGGTGCGCGGCCCCCCGTTTGAAGAGATATGCCAGGGACCCCCATAAGAGAGCGTTTCTACGGCCCTAGTGGTGATTCTCAACCATTTTCTATTTCAACACCCCTCAGTTTATTTTAGATATGCAATAGGCTACGGACCCCCGTAGCCTATTGGCAGTTATATCTCCAATGTATATTGTAAAATCAGTTAATTTAACTCTTGAGAGTATACAAATGGAACGGGTCCATTTGGTTCCATATGTACACACTCCGAGTTACAGACCCATAACGGTCCATTTGGTTCCATATGTACACACTCCGAGTTACAGACCCATAACGGTCCATTTGGTTCCATATGTACACACTCTGAGTTACAGACCCATAAGGGTCCATTTGGTTCCATATGTACACACTCCGAGTTACAGACCCATAACGGTCCATTTGGTTCCATATGTACACACTCTGAGTTACAGACCCATAACGGTCCATTTGGTTCCATATGTACACACTCCGAGTTACAGACCCATAACGGTCCATTTGGTTCCATATGTACACACTCTGAGTTACAGACCCATAAGGGTCCATTTGGTTCCAGTTTTTTCTTTTCGCTGGGGACCAAAGTCACCCCCTGGAGCTTTCTCAAGGACCCCTATAGGGGTCACTTTGGGGAACCACTAGTACTGACCTATCCCGGGAGACCTTTCACTATATTGGATCCCTGCAGGCCTGGATTCATTGCAGCCGCCCCGGCGGCAGATAATTCGTCAATTTGGGCCTCCGTGTGTTAAACAGAGCCTGGCAGCGATGACAAGGAGAGAGAGCAGAGAATACCGCGTCAGAAAGCCGTTTTAATGAGACGCCGTTCCACCGGGGGACAGGAGGGCTGGCCCTGGAAGTGGCCCTTACCTCACCAGAGCCAGCAGTGATTGGGAGAAACACTCAGTCAGGCCTTTATTGAATAACCCCCAAGGTCTCCCCCCCCGCCAGAGGACTCGTACCGTAATGGAGAGAGGCTCAATGGCTGCCGAGGTGACCGCCAAATGGTACTTGTTAAACTGCAGGGGCTGATTCGTGCCATGCGCTCCGCTGTAATTGGAGAGATTCGGCTCCAAAATGAGATATTTCAGCATTTGACAGAAAGTGCCACCACCACCACCACCACAGCACTGGTGCGCCGTTCTTTTGGAATAGTTAAGTGAATAATATTAAGCTGAGACAATCTGATATACTTCTGTGCACAAAATAAAATGCCATTTACAGGTTCAAGTTCAATTTAATTGTATTTGTCATTGAGCCATATAGGCTAACAGATGAGTGATAAGGTTCCAGTTTCAGTGTAAATAAGTTGTCACGGGTACATTAAAATATTAATTAAAACATTAAAAATATAAAAATCAAGGCTTTTGCACACCTACAAGTGGCAGGCGCGTATAGGAGAAAGACAACCAGGTGCCCGGCCTATACTGAAAAAGAACGGACTCCCACACAGTGTCTTCAAATGCAGTGGGGAAAAAGTCTACAGGGAACCAGCAACGCTTTGGATGAATGCCGTATAGGCCGAAACGTTGCTGGTTCCCTAATAAACTTTTTTATTTCACTTAAAAGTACAAAGAAATATTGTCTTGGTAGCCGAGAAATATACAGCGAGAGGGCAATGTCTTTCTGCAGGTAAACGCCACACTACTTCAGTTGCAGATAGCGGCTGGTATAGAGGGAAACTATTGGTTTTGCAAAACAGGGAAAGGATGTATACGTCGATGCCTTTTAACCCATTCTGACCTGAGATCAGATTCATACGAGGTTTCCACTGGACACACACTGGTCTGATGAACCCATTCTGACCTGAGATCAGATTCTAAAAATGTCAGTCGTTCTTCGAATTTTTCAAAAATAGCAGACCTACAAGCTCGTATCGCGCCACTCGGTGGCGCGATATGAGCTTGTAGATCTGCTATTTTTCAATAGCTAAAGCATAACATGATGCCAACACCAAAATGGGTGCCCGGTCAGAATGGGTTAAATAAAAGACGAATCATATCAAATCATAACCCAGCAACTTTTAGATGAGTACTAACACAATCAGTGCCGGGATTCCTTCAAAATAGAAGCTCTGGGGTGCCGGAAAGACATGGCCACTTTTACTCTGAAGCCACTTTATTTTATTTTTTTACTATTTTTGAATAGTTCAAATAGCTAATATGCTCACGAAATAGTAAGTGAGTGGTGCAACTACATGTATTGTTATAGTTACTGTTCGATACTGTATTGTAGTGTACTGTGCTCTGTACTGTACTTTAGATTTTTGGAACCATGTGTGGGTCCACGGAACATCCAGAGTAGACCCCCAGGAACGCACCCAGGGGGCTGACCCAGTTCCGGCGAGCCTTCCCGCGCCCTAAACGGTCGAGAAATGACCGAGAAGTTTCCATGTTGCCGCTTTCTGTGCTCAGACAGACACAGGGACAGACGCGTACGTACGTGGACATAGGGACACACATTGGAGCGGAGGCACCACTCAAAAATGGCAAAGACAATTAGGGATAGGGGGTAAGGCACTGACGGCAATAGGGAACACTAGACCAGCTATTTTCAATCATTTTTGAGTGGTGCAACCACTCCTATAGACGGCTATATGGGTCCCGGTCTGTCCCTGGCGGGGTTCCCTGGGTCTGTCAGAGCACGGAAATAGCGTTCACTGTTCTGGGGATTAGGTAGACCATTGTGTTGAGGGTGAGAGTGAGAGTCAGTATAGCCGTTGCAGAGTGTTGTGGAGCAGACTTGATCCTCTATACCTTTTTGGAGATGTTATACAGGGATGTTCAAGTTCATTTGGAGTTAAGCCCTTCAGTTAAGCTTTATTTGCAGACTGATGCTTCAGATTTAGTGCTGACGTCTCTGTGCACACAGTTTTATAATCAATGATGCACGCATGCGTGCGTGGCAAAGTAGTCCTGTCTGAAGACCGAAAGCCTATTACTATCTCCCTCGGCCAGGGGTATGGTTACTATGGTATGGTATAGATATTGCTTTCCCCATGCCCGAGAGAGACCCTGTTTTAGAATCAGGGGCTACCTACCACCAGAGATAAGGAACAGGATAAACGCCGTTAGTCAGTGATGGGTGTCAACTGTAAAGTCAGTTTGTCATGTGAAGCTGCAATTAGAAACTTTCACATCCTACCTATAGTATTCGAACAGCGGACCCCTTGCACAATTGATACATTTTATAATGCTCAATTTCTGAGCTAATACAGAAGGCCCTTTAGGCAAAGCGTGTATTTAATTGTGATTAGGGATGCACGATAATTATCGTCCCGATAAATTGCGACCCGATATTAGCAATTATGACGTCATCCCGATAAATTCGATAACGTTATAATAGCGCCGATAATATACTTTATATGGGCTCGAAATTGCGATCATTTTGGACGCAAATGCGCCTGAAATTTTATCTGTGCGACCTAAAAATATAGTTGGTAGCAACTATGGGACTACCAATCATTTCTGTGGTGCGCCCAAACGCTCCCCGAGTCGCCAATCTCTCCGGAGGAACGGCTGAGACGAGCGAGAGAGAGACGCTTCTCCACTCTGTCTGTTGCAGTGTGTAGTTCCATAGCAGGCCAATAGCCCCGCCTGCTTCTCCTCTCTATCTCCCATTCTCCCCTCTCTCATTTCACTCACTGACTCGCATTCATACGAACGGTGACGACTGTCTCAGCAGCTGACGAGCGCGTATTGGTGCTCGTTCATTCATCTCGCTGTTGAATGCGTGTCACTCGTTACCGGTTGTAGTTTATTAATTTGCTCCAGTTGTGTAGCATTGTGAAACGCGACGCGACCGTTTTGGTTGAGAAATGTAGAAGTAGTAGCTGTTTGGCTACATGATGCTACAGACCATGCTAATGACTTATATGCTAACAACAACGTCTATCACTGGAACTTGGATAGTGTTGTATTTGTGTTTACACACGCACACACACAGACAATAGTGGTTCTCAAAGTGGGATCCGGGGAGTCAGAGTTTACAAATGGAACGAAATTGACCCTTACAGGTCCATTTGGTTCCATTTGTACCCTCTCAGAGTTGACATTGATTTTACGATATAAATAAAAAATTATAAATTGAGGTCCCTTGTAAATGGCATTAAATGGGGGGTCAGTAGCCTAATGCATGTCAAACTGGGTGTCCATGAAATAAAAATGATGAGAATCACTGCTAGAGCCCTGGCATATATTTTCAAATGGGTGTCTGTGGGCTAACAATTTGGGGTCCTTGCTCCTTGACATGGAAAAGTTTTGAGGCCAACTGACCGGACACACACAGACATTCACAGACATTATATTGTTGTTTTTATTCATTTAAAAAAATTCACACCTGTGTGAAGTGAGGGGCACTCTTATCATCATACGTCATCTGGCCAATCACAATTTGCTCTGGGACTCCCAATTTATATTGTAAAATCAATGTTATTTTTACTCTGAGAGTATACAACTGGAAATGTTCCATTTGTACACTCAGAGTTACAGACCCATAAGGGTCCATTTGGTTCCTAACTATATAATTTAGCTGGGGACCCCCTGGAACTCCCTCAGGTACCCCTGGGGCCGGGGGTCCCCGAACCCCACTTTGGGAACCACTGATATAGCCTACTATACTGTAATTGCTTAGGTCAAAGCTGTGTTACATGTACCGTTACTCACTAGTATGTATTTTTTATTCATGTCTATATATTTTTATTATCGGTTATCGTATCGGTATCGGTCTTTGAGAAGCAAGAAGTTCTCGATATCGGTATCGGTTTCAAAAAATCAATATCGTGCACCACTAATTGTGATGATGTCATAATCTTTCGACCACGGTCGAGATCATGGACTGCACACTGCCAGAACCAGACTTCCCAGTCCTTCATTGCTATCCCCAGTTCCTGCTTGGTGATGCATGTTGTGTCCTATAGCGATGACATCAGGGACCGACAGTTTTCTACCTCTGGTGTGCTTTGAGGCAGGATTCCAGAGAAGAACGGAAGATATATATATATATAACCTCATAATCAGCTCTGTAGCAGTGGCCGGCAAACTGTGTTCTTCTGGATCGGACTAGTGTAGAAACACGGGGAAGGTTGCTGTATTTTTTAAATATTTTTTTATCCCACGATTTTGTAACCCATTTTTCACCCCTGTGTCAATCATCTCTAATGTGATCCTGGGTACACAGTACACCCTCCACCAACCTAGTCCCCATATATGGGGGACAAGGGGAGAGCAAAGGACTTGAACTCATGCTTCCTTCATGCCTGAGTGTCCAAGTTGTTCCTTTACACCTGACAGGGGGGAGTTTTCCCTGGTTGGACGTATAGCGTGTGGAAGGAACACGTTATTCCAACCAGTTCCTTTCCCCTCCATCAGGCGCCCCGGCTGGCCAGGGGGAGGCAGTTTAGTGACCAGGATTACTGCATGTTTTTCTGTGAGGAAGGTTGCTGTATATTAGAGAAATAGATGGGTGAGTCTTCTCCAAGAGAGATTGTGCGCTCTCATAAGAAGGCGGGTGTACAGTAAGTGCCAATGTGCCATCCAGCCGTTTCTTTGAAAGTCTCGGAGCCCTCCCCTTAGCTCTTACTAAGCTGGGATGACCATATATCTTATGCATGTCATTGCAGGCTGACCAGGCCATACCCTTCCTAGTTTGAAAGTCATTTTGGGAAGAAGATAATATGAACCCAAATACTTGTAGTCATCAACCTGTTTCAAAGTAGAGTTGTTTGATAACGTGGTTATTGTTGGATTTTCTTATATTTGCGTGTTCAGTTTTTGTCTCGTTGAGTCTGTCAACCAGTAGGGGTCCTATACCCTACTCTAAATGTCTCAATAGAAGAGCAGTAACGGGTCCATTTGGTTCCTAATTATCAATCATTTGCTGGGGACACACTGGAACCCCTTAAAGGTCCCCAGACCACTGCTCTACGGTACATATTTGTGAAAATGTAGTTTTATTCCACTAAAGAAATGGTTTCAGCCTGGTGGACCATGTTGGATGAAGCCAGTTAGCACTTAGCAGTGTTGATTATGTCGACTAAAACTATGAGGAAAAGTGTTCGGTAAATGTATAAATGGAAACAAAATGAACAAAGAAAACGAACTTAAACTAACTAAAAACAAATTAAAACTAGACTACAATGTTAAGAAGGGACTATAGTGAACAAGTAAAAGACACAAGTCATCCTACACTTGGTTGCATGCTGAAAATAGCAGACCTTAAAGCGTTGTGAGCTTGTAGACGGCTGCACAAAGGTCTAAATCAACTGTATAGATTTAGCCGACCGAAACAAGACTAACACTAAGACATTTGAGGTGACTAAAAATGTGACTAAAACTAAATGAAAACCATTCCAGAGACTATGACTAAAAACTAAAATGTCTGCCAAAATCAACACTGCTAGTTAGTGTATAATATGCTAGTCAGGAGCCGTCATGTTGCCTCCCCTCCTAACGCACACAGTAAACGATGTGAGCGTGCCATGTAATGGAGCAAGATCCGCAATGGACGTAATGGTAATTACCCCCATCGTGCAGCTTCTCGGCTGAGTAATGATGACACCTGTCTTGGGGGGGGGAGGGAGAGAGGGGGGAGAGAGAGGGAGAGTTTCATTCCAACATGAAATTTCCACCATTGGGGGGGGGGGGGGGGGGGGGGGAACAAAACAAGGCATTGCTATGACAGAATACTGGCACAAAGTAAAAAATAAAAGGAAAGATGAATGTTTGAAGTGCTTTGCTATACCTCAGGTCTTTACCAACCAAAATGTGGAACAAGTTACCCCCCCCCCCCCCCCCTCCCCCTTAAAACATGGACATAATGTATGTTTGGAACTGGACAAGAGCGTCTAATGCAGTCGACCATTACACTTAACCACTTGAGCCCCCTATAAGGGCTACTTTGTCGCGTGACAATTTTCATGCACTCAGCGTCACACAAAGTAGCATCTGCCAGGACTATACATTCGCGGTCACGAAACTGCTAGAGGTGAACCCATATAGCCAAAATGTGTGTAAATGTATTGGAGGGTAAAATTATGGAGGCCGATTGCAAATGAAAAGCTGTCATATTTTCATTGCAAAACAAGGTTTTTATTCTGCCAAAAGACAATACGATTGGATTTTAAATCTCACCGCAGTCACTGCCGACTCTGCGGAACGTGCGCGACTTGTGCAAATAATGGCAAGAATGTGTATTGTCGGTCGGTTAACGGCATTATCAGCAATAGCATCCCTGCTTTGTTTAGAGCAGGCTGTGGATCGTTAAGCTTAATGTACTGTCATCAACAATAGCGTCAACGATAGCTGTGCTATACAAGCTCACAACGTGCCACGCTGTGATCTTGTAGATCGGCTATTTTGGGCACACAGCGGAGTATGAATCGGGCATTAACCCATTCTGAACGGGAACCCATTTTGGTGTTAGCACTATGTTATGCTTTAGCTATTGAAAAATAGCAGATCTACAAGCTCATAGCGCGCCACCGAGTGGCGCGCTACGAGCTTGTAGGTCTGCTATTTTTTGAAAAATCGAAGAATGACTGACATTTCTTAAAATCTGATCTCAGGTCAGAATGGGTTAATCAAACCAGTGTGTTGTCCAGTGGAAACCTCGTATGAATCTGATCTCAGGTCAGAATGGGTTAAGGGTGATGTGGAGTGTGGCCGGAGAGAGGGCGTGTGTTGTGTTGGTAGGGATGAGGCAGGGGTGGCTGGCTGGCCTCATAAAAAAAAAAAGAAAAAAAAAAAGAAAAAAAAGATTTAATGAGAAACAAAACACAGCAGCCAACCCCTCAACTTAGAACAATGACTTCTTGTTATATAGGGAGCCCCGGCACCCCGCGCACCCCCCATCGCATGATTGAGCCTCCTGGCCCGCATCCCGGCTTGGGTTTTCCGTGTTGGGACATGGTGGAGTGTGTGCCCCGAGTTGAGCCGGACCCCCACCATCCATGCCCCACTCCTATAGAGTATGACAGCCCACGTCTGGGGAGGACCACCTTGGATAATGGGGGCCCTATTAGTTCAGGTTAGAGTTAATGACCAGTAATGGTACACCAGTGCCCAGCCAAAAGTGGGTGCGGGGAAAAAAAAAAAAAAGTGTGGCTATATATGAGTGGGAGCCGAAATGAAAAACCAGTCACTCAAAGCTCCGAACATAAACACAGCGGCTGGTGGGATAGGAGGGGGGGGGGGGGCAGACCTGTTTGTGCCAGGGGCAGAGGTGACCCAGGTGCAGGTGAGCATTTCATGAGACACATATAGGTAGATGAGGAGGGCGCATGGGCAAAAAATAAACCTGGGCACATTAGTGCTTCCAAAGAATCCCAATGATCTGTGTTTCTCCCCCGGTTTCCCATTTAAGCTCCATAACGTCATTAGACAAAATCGCATTTCCCAGTTTTGCCATCAGCTGCATGAAACGAGACGAAAAAGCTAAATTTTTTCAGAGCTCTTGGAAAACTGGAGAGCTTCATGAGGCCCCCCCAGCGCGCTGCTCAATTATTTACAATTTCACGGTTGCCTGAAATGCATGTTATTCTAATAAATTCAAGAATTAGGAGGGTTTAAATGCTGCACGTATATTAACCAATGAAGTTAAATTTTACCCCCAATTAAGCAGTTAACGTCACGTTAATGGAACTCGGCGCTGTGCTGAGGACGGCAGCTGTGCGGTGGTCGTGCAATTAGTCCCTGGAAAGAGTCCAATAGAAACTTAAAGAGAGAGAGAGAGACGTCTTTTTTCAACACCCGCCTTCCATATCAACACTTTTTGGCAATTGAAAGTACAGTATGAAGAAGCTCCAATTGGTCTTTAGGGCGACCATGCCATGGAGGGGATGAGAGAGATGGACAGAGAGGAAGATAAGAGTGAAAGAGAGGCAGGGTTGAGAGAGAGAGAGAGAAAGCGAGAGAGAGAGACAGAGACAGAGAGCTTTGTTTTGTCTCATTCAGCTCAGATAGGGTTTCCTGGAATTTCTGGCAGCAGATTCCGACATCACATAACCAGAGAGAGGGGGGGAGAGAGAGAGAAAGAATAGGAATGGAGAGACTTCCTGACAGACGGACAGTAAAACTCTCTTAATGGACGTAATTTCAGCTGACAGCTAGCAGCCTGTCAATGATGACCTGATGTCTTTGCTTTAGAAAGTCACACTGCCCTCCAGACTAACTCACACACACACACACACACACACACACACACACACACACACACACACACACACACACACACACACACTGTACACACAGTGTCCCCCCAGCGTGCACATGTATCAACCCCATGACTTCTGGCATTTTACCGTGTGTTGTGGGAATTGCAGCTCACTCTGGCCCGGCTGGCCGCTAGCCATACTTATAATAGCAGTGCAAACGTATAGGCAAAGGAAAATGAGATTTTGGTGAAGTTAGAGAGCGTTTCGCCTGGCGCTGCCCTGAGAAGATTCATGGCACAGGGGAAGAACTCTGTATTCCGGGAATGTGTGGTAGAAAGGACCTTTGGATTTTTATGTCCACAGATTTTCATAATCGTCCTCTAGATTTAGATGGTTATAAAGTAGTTACAGTAGCATAGTAGTTATTGTCAGGGTTCTGTGTGTGTGTGTGTGTGTGTGTGTGTGTGTGTGTGTGTGTGTGTGTGTGTGTGTGTGTGTGTGTGTGTGTGTAAAAATAAGTATTTCATTCATGATTTCGTTATTTTAAAGCAAAGCATTTCCATATGCACATATTGTGTTGCTTATAGATCTGCGATATTTTCACTAGTTTGGGTCCCGGACAAACGTCTAATTTCTCTTCATGGTCCTGAGCGTAAACATTTGGGAGCCACTGTCTCTCTCAGACAAAGTGCTGTCCCAACCAAGACCCTCCCGGAGCCACTCAGTCCAGCGTAGCCTTCTATGCCCCAGAGACACTTAGAGGCAAAGAGACCTCACCCTCATGATTGCTGTAAACAAAACAGCCCTCAAAACGTGCAAAACGTCAAATAGCCTATTTGTTGGAGCTATTTTGCATCAGCTCAGCCCTCTATGGTCCTCGACCTTTTCTGGATTCTGGGCCCACTTCAAAATCTCAAAAGCGTTCGTGGCCGAGCCATCTGACCACTGTTTAACCCATTCTGAACGGGAACCCATTTTGGTGTTAGCATCATGTCGTGCTTTAGCTATTTAAAAATAGCAGATCTACAAGCTCATAGCGCGCCACCGAGTGGCGCGCTACGAGCTTGTAGGTCTGCTATTTTTGAAAAATCGAAGAGCGACTGACATTTTTAGAATCTGATCTCGGGTCAGAATGGGTTAATCAGACCAGTGTGTGTCCAGTGGAAACCTCGTATGAATCTGATCTCAGGTCAGAATGGGTTAAGTGCCAGGGACGTTATCCCGTCTTATTGCCGTCTTTGTAATGGATGCCACGGGCGTTGAGACGTCTCTCCCTTGGGAATTCAAAAAAATATATTTTCAACCATATTTTGAAAATTCCTCTAATCTGGTGTACAGGTGATGACATGCACATTACATGCATAATATAATTACAAATTATTTTTAATGGGAGAATTGGCACTCAGAGCCTAAACTGGTGACCACCAGGTGGCGCTGAAAAAGTATTCAGATGGGTGCCACGTGCATATTCAGACTAGAGCATGCATGTTAATTGTAATGATCAAATCAATCGATTGTGTTCAATAAAGTGTTATCGTTTCGCCAAGTATTTGGGGACCCACTTGCAATATCCCCCGGGGGCCCACAGGTTGAGAACCACTGCTCTCTCAGTCAGGCAAATCCAATTTGTTTCTCAAATACCAACTGACTGACAGTCCACATCCGTTATTTGCAAGCGATCGCATCGGATTTGTGTATTCATCGGTTGCTGTGGTAACGACGTAACGACAATTAGGTGTGAGTGATGCTTCACTTATACAATTTAGGTATGTAGCTGACGCTCTGAAAAACCACAATAGGCAGAGCAGGCATGAGCTCTATAGTCAACACGGTAAACACGGTAGTCACATGGTAGGTAGTGTTAAGAGAACAATGTGTTACAGTGCCTCAAAGAAAGGCACTAGAGAGCATGAGCTTTAGCTTCAGCATGTTCCCTTTCATCACTTGTGTGTTTCCTTTTGTATTGTTGTATAATTTGTACTTGATACTGGAAGATGATCAATAAACTATAGGCTACTATATAGGTAAACAATGTGCCTAGCATCTGTTCAAGCTTTAAGCAGCATTAGCATTCTGTACATTCTGAAAAGACCTATCTGCATGGTAAAACTGTATAGCGTCTTATCGAACAAAGGGGAGTTTAATAGGTGCCGAAAAGCCAATCTTATAAAATAGCCGACTAGTAAGTATACATATTTATTGTTTGTTATACGGATCCCCATTAGTCCTGCACTACAGTGAAGACTATACTCTTCCTGGGGTCCAAAACATATAGGCTTATACAGTGTCCCATGTTCATATATACTGAGACACCTCTTTATATGAATCAGATTTGAACGTCGTGATTTCAAACCATCTTTCAAATCAGATTTCCAAAAACCAATCTGAATTGCAATTCAAAAACTGGATTTGGGGCCGCTGCCCGCTGCCAGTCTGAACATAAGTGTATAACCCATTCTGACCGGGAACCCATTTTGGTGTTCAGCATCACGTTATGCTTTAGCTATTGAAAAATAGCAGATCTACAAGCTCATAGCGCGCCACCGAGTGGCGCGCTACGAGCTTGTAGGTCTGCTATTTTTGAAAAATCGAAGAACGACTGACATTTTTCTAGAATCTGATCTCAGGTCAGAATGGGTTGATCAGACCAGTGTGTGTCCCAGTGGAAACCTCGTATGAATCTGATCTCAGGTCAGAATGGGATAACCTATAAAGGCCTGAACTGGGCAGGAGTCTCGGATTCCCAGGAGACCTGTTGGTCTCTCTCTCCGTTCCGCATTGTGAGGAGCAATCCAAGCAGTATGAGACAGGGTGAGGTCATCTTAACTCCTGTCCCCCCCTCCCCTCCCCTCCACCCACCTCCACCAGGCTCATTAATCCCGTCTCCTATCTCTCTCCAGGAATGCATTGCGTGCCTCACAATGTCACATGTATAATATACAGTATATACTGTACTATATACCTTTCAAATATCCCCCATGTCATGTTTATAGATGTATATACTTTTTGAAAGATCGTGGACGGTGGCACTATTGGCAATGGGGGGGAAAAGGCTCTTGTGTGCTATTTCGGCTTTGCGTATTTTTCATTTCTTTCCGTCTTAAAATTGCTAAATACAGTACAATGCACAAGTATAGGCTACTTAGTATTGATAAAAATGGATTATTTCCTTTGCTAAAACAATTTGATACCGATTATTTCCGTTGCAAAACGATTGCGATACGAAGTCAAACGATAATGATACAATTTTTGCTGTTTACATATCGATACACTTCCCCTAACAAGCACACAAATCCCCTAACAAGCACACAGCTCTTAGGGGCTTATAGGTGGTAATGATTGCACCGGTTTGGTCGCCGTTTCCCTGATGGGGATTTGTTTTTGTCTCCACCAGGCCGAAGGCATGGGGGGAGAGTATGTTTTGCACTCCGTCCGTCCGTCCTTCCGTACGTCCGTTATCAGCTAATCTCCGGCACCGTTGGCCCGATCCATGCCAAACTTTGCACACACACTCCCTGGAATGGCCTGTTATAGCGCCACCAGGAGGCCGACTTTTGTAAAACAATTTCTTTGATATCATATTACTACTCCATATTTTGTCCAAAAATCCTGCATACCGTTACATAGTATCTCTATAGTCATGTGATCAAGACAGATCTGTCCGATATTGCATTATTCCATCCTGATTGGCTAACAGTGGCTTTCCAAATTTGCAGGATTGGCCCGATTTAAACAAAAAGCCTACAATCATGAACGCAGCGTGCGATTTACGTGAAATCTTTCTCAGACGTTCCTACTTCCTACTAGGCTGAGGCATATATCCCACCCTTTTCACATTGGCCTGTTATAGCGCCACCAACAGGTGGATTTGAGCAAAACACATTTTTTGAAAAAAAATGCCTCAAATCATCCAATTGCCACCCAAGGCGTAAGAAGAAGAAGAAAATGGCACCCTTTTCACATTGGCCTATTATAGCGCCACCAGGAGGCCACGACCTGACCTGCCCCGGTGGAGACCTGTGCCTCGAGGGGCACTTTTTCCCTAGTTTGGGTCATGTTTTTGTTTAGTTTCTGACTATGGACGTCAATGATGTAGCACAAGCGTGGTCTCCCAAGTAAAAGGTATGGCAGTCGAGAACATTTTCGAACCCGCCGCTTAAATCACTGTGCTGTTTTCATTTAGCCTCGGGCAGGGAGAGAGAGAGAGAGAGAGAGAGAG
Organism: Protomyctophum bolini; assembly: GCF_963924005.1. Taxonomy (NCBI): domain Eukaryota; kingdom Metazoa; phylum Chordata; class Actinopteri; order Myctophiformes; family Myctophidae; genus Protomyctophum; species Protomyctophum bolini. Next base: position 20,360 of record NW_027665455.1, on the reverse strand, counting down.
AGTGCGGCTTTCGTTAGGGAGCTTTGTCACACAAAAGAGTCAGCAAGATATGTTTTCTTTCGTTAAGGGAGCTTTGTCACACAAAGAGTCAGCACTAGATATGTTTTCTTTTGCGGGACACATCGGGAACCTCTCAGGCTTTATGAGGAATCGGTTTTTTATGTTCCACATAATCTTTCCAGCATGTCATGTTGCGGCCTATAGAGTAGAGAGGCTATGGGGCGACTGTGTGGATCACGCTTAACCCATTCTGACCTGAGATCAGATTCATATGAGGTTTCCACTGGACGCACACTGGTCTGATTAACCCATTCTGACCTGAGATCAGATTCTTAAAAATGTCAGTCGTTCTTCGATTTTTCAAAAATAGCAGACCTACAAGCTCGTAGCGCGCCACTCGGTGGCGCGCTATGAGCTTGTAGGTCTGCTATTTTTGAATAGCTAAAGCATAACATGATGCTAACACCAAAACGGGTTCCCGTTCAGAATGGCTTAATGCGTTTACATTATGTTTATGTTGGGAGGCATGTAGCTGAGGCTGGCCTCCCCGGATGACTTATTGCACAGCGAGAGACGCAGACGCGGGAGGACGCGGTCTGGCACTCTGGACGGACACCCCCTGACAGGACAACCAGTTGGCTGTAATGCCCTCATGGTTCTCAAACATTTTCACCTCACAAGGACCCCCGACATTTATTTTCTCCAAATTTTCTCTAAAGAATTTTCCAAAATGTTTCCAAAAATAGGAGACCTGACCTATACAAGCTCACAACACACACACACGTGGCACACGGAAAAAACGCAGTGTTGAGCTTGTATGTATAGATAATGGTTAAACGGTTCCTCATTTTGCCTGGGAACCAACGTGCTTGCTTTGTGGTATATACTTGGTTTCAATATACTGTAGTGTACGTATGTATACATTATACACAGTATATACATTTGGTAGCGGTTCGATGTGGATTTTTCTATTTTATTACATTCCGTTCCATTCTATGTTCCTGTGTTCTCTCGCATTCTGGTCCATTGTATACCTGCTGGGTATAGACAGCGTTGTGCTGGCAGTGGCGTTGGCAGTAGCCGTGCTCAGACTTAAAACATTCTGACCTGAGATCAGATTCATACGAGGTTTCCACTGGACACACACTGGTCTGATTAACCCATTCTGACCTGAGATCAGATTGTAAAAATGTCAGTCGTTCTTCGATTTAAAAAAAAATAGCAGACCTACAAGGTCGTAGCGCGCCACTCGGTGGCGCGCTATGAGCTTGTAGATCTGCTATTTTTCAATAGCTAAAGCATAACATGACGCTAACACCAAAATGGGTTCCCGTTCAGAATGGGTTAAAACATGCCATATATCAGCGCCCGTGGTCCTGCCTGTCTGCCACGGGACGGCTTTGCCAGCACCAGATTAATGCACCGTTGAGGAGACAGGAGGCTCCTGTCAGGGGGGGGGGGCTCATTTACTCTGACGGAAGGCAGGTGTTAAGACGAGCTGTCACCCAAAAGAAGAAGAAGCCGCTTTTCTCTTCAAAACAAGTCGGTTTTTGGGAGTGAGTTGGGAGTGTGTGCACCTTATTTAAGAAGAAAAGGGACGTGTTCTACGCCAAGCATGCACCGTCGACACAGGCAAACTGACGCCGGAAGTTTCGATAGAATGTATCAAAGTCAACGAGAGCCAGCTGGACAAGCTTATGAACAAGCAATTTTTTTTCTTTTTTTTTTGAATGATTGTGATCTTTTTAATCAGATAATCGCTTCCGGAAAAATAAAGGAAGACATATGGGGCTATATCGCACACATTGTTGTCAGATCACTTGTTTTTCAATGTGCACATTTACGAAATGCATTGAGGTATCTAAATAGCACCCAGTGATCGTTTCTGGTTCGGCGGTATGTATGTATGTATGTATGGGCTTTCATTGTGAGAATTGCTTGACAAGCTGTCACGGATTGATAATCAGAGTACATCAGAGTAACAAGACAGAAAAGCAGAAAACAATATGATTTCCTCACCCACGATTATTATCATCATTATTATTATTATCAGTCAGAAGTACTGTTTATTCATATTGTCCCCGTTTGGGTGGAAACATCGTTGTTTTCAGGATTCAAATTCAGCAGATCTACAAGCTCAGAAGGTGTTTCACACTTGTGGATCTGCTATGCTTTTGCTGTCTTTTGTGTGACACTATACCAGTGGTTGGCCGTGGCGTGCGCCCCCCCCCTGTTAACTCCTGACCTAGTGACGCGCCACCCAACGCTCAAGTCTCGTATTTGGCCGAAAATTATACATTTATTCATACTGCTGTATAGTCCCGCAGCTGCTCTATGCATCTCCTTACAACAGTGTTTTTACCAGATTTTTTCCGTTTGCGTTAACCCATTCTGTACGTCGGGAACCCCTTTTGGTGTTTTTAAAGCATTGCTATACTTTAGCTATTAAAAAAATAGCAGATCTACAAGATCATAGCGCGGACCGAGTGCCACGCTATACGAGCTTGTAGATCTGCTATTTTTTAGGGAAAAAAAACGTGAAAATGTGTTGCAAATCTTTGAATATAATATTCTTTCTATGTGGGGGGGGGGGGGGTCCTTGACATGAAAGTGTTTGAGATCGACTGACATAGAAACATATAGGGTTTTTCAGAAAACTGTCAGGCTTTTGTAGAATCTTTTATCACGTCTAAATGGGTTAAGTAACACGAGAGAGAGAGAGAGAGAGAGAGAGAGAGAGATATAGAGATATAGAGAGAGAGAGAGAGAGAGCACCGTGGCACATTCATTAGTGCTGTTAGAGTGCGTTTCCTGTCGGCCCTCGTTATGTGACTCACTCAGCAGCTGTTTCATCAGATTCTTGTTAACGTCGTTACTTACAGACGTGAGAGAGGCATTGTGTTATAGGCTGGCTATGCATTGTGGAGTCGATGGAGAGTATCTGTCAAGTCAACACAGAATTCAGGTAAACATGGGAGAAAGTTAAACGCTGACTGGACAGGTATACTACAGGTATATATTATACACACTGTATCTTGTGTCTGAGAATGCAGTCTGTGATCTTGTTTTTGTACAAACAAGATCTACAGCGGTGCCCGGTTGGGCACACTGGCCTATACTTGGAAAGATGCAAAGTTGGAAATGCATGAGTCTATGCGGAGTGCAGACGTCAGAATGATGTCAGAACAGGTCAGCTTCATATATATGGACCCTATATCAACCGGGCACTGCACTCCCTGTGGTGGTGTGGAGCAGCATGTGTCGAATTTGAAGTCGGTCGGGCTAACGGTTCGCGAGTTACGTGGATTACAACAGTACACACAGACAGACAGAGACTTAGACAGAGAGATTTATAGATACTAGACCTGTACGTGCCCGTCGGCCACCGGCCTACTTGAGAACGATGCAACTTGGCAACCTAATAATACCCGTTGTCGTCTTGTCGTAGCACCCGTTTTAACTGTCTGTCTGTGTCCCACACGGAGATCTCTGTGTCTGCCTGTGTCTGAAGAGGGCATACTGACTGACTGTGAAAAGTGGACTGGTTAAGTAATCAATTGTCAGGTGTGGGGCAGAGGCTGGAAATTGCACAGGTGAGGGGACTTGGCCTCATTAGGCCACTGGCAGAGCCTGACCAGAGCCTTTTGTGGTGGTTCTGGACAACCGTGTGTCCGACCGACTCGATACCGGGAACTGCACTCCCTGCGGTGGTGTGGAACACGTGTGTCGGATTTGAAGTCGGTGGGGCAAACAGTTCTCGAGTTAGTTGTATTACAACCGTACAGACACACACACACACACACACACACACACACACACACACACACACACACACACACACACACACACACACACACACACAGGCGTGGCAGTATATGCGTGCATCACGATCATTTGAACCCCTTTTTATCCATATCTTATATGCTGGCTATTCAGAAATGGCAGATGTACAAGCTCACAGCACATGACTTTGTGTGCCGCGCTCTAATTCTAAATCATTTTGAAATCTTTAAGAAACATCTTTTCTTCTTGGGGGTTCCTGGACAAAAATATCCTTGAGATGGGGGGGTCCGCGTTTGAAGACATGTCAATTTGGGGGTCCTCTTGGCATGAAAACGTTAAGAGAACGACTGCCCTCAAACGCCAGAGAGACGATGTATACGGGACAAGCTTTCCTGGTGGAATTGCACAACAGCATGTTGATATCGCGTGTCAAAACCACATTCATTGAGATTAGGTTGACATTCTGGATATTTGAACTAGAATATCTGATGTGTTATTGCAAGGGGGGTGGGGGGCTTACATAAGGTGACCGCGGCGCTGAAAGATAAAACCGCCAGGATCCTATAAGCAAAATATGAGAAGAAAGACGGAGCATATACTGTAGCTTATTTATCACTTTTGTTTTCACCTCTCGATGGACAGTGGCGTGCGCGCTACAGCGATCGAATCCATCGTTTGGTCTTCAATCCTGTTATTTTGTTTTTGTTCTTCTTGAAAGAAGCATAACGTGGCATTGGAGTGAAATATTAATTCATGCTTTGCTTGCAAATCAAGATCATATACAGGCATTATGTAGAAGATTCTAGAAAGCAAGTTGACGTGCTATTAAAACAATAGGTTTTCAGCACTAGCTCGTCCTGACGTCGAAAAATAAATAAAATAAGTCTTCTGAAAGAATGTATATTCAAAGATTTGTGCCGCATTTTCACGATTAAAAAAAAAATTAGCAGACCTACAAGCTTGTAGATCTGCTATTTTTCAATAGCTAAATGATAACATAATGCTATAAGAACACCAAAACGGGTTCCCGCCCCAAAATGTAAGTAAGTAGTCAAATGTAAGTACCTCTATTGCTGGCCTGAAAATAGTGCAAGTAGAAAGTAGAAAAAGTGCTTCTCGGAGCACAGGTCTCCACCAGGTGGAGTGTGTTGTGGCCTTGCATTGTTCTTTGTTTTGTATTGACTGATCATAGAAGTAACAGTTAATAGCCAGTACACAAAGACTTACAGTAGATTATAGAACTTGTAGTGTGTTGTAGAGGATTGTCAGACGGGATCACAAAGAAAATGTGTTTCACAAAAGTTGGCCTCCCGGTGTCGCTCTAAAAGGCAGAATTGAAAAAAATGCAGGCCTGGCATTTTTCCTTGGCCTCTATAGGGAGTGTGCATACAAAGTTGTACGTCGCAGTCGCAGTTGTAGGTAAAGACGCGGCTCGGCCTGTTATAGCGCCACCCTGATGCTGATTTGAAGTGTAATTAATTCTTCCTCAGCCTATATAGTGGGAAATGGGAATATGCGTGTGCACAGTTTCAGCGCAATCTGAGGCTGCATGCGGTCATGATTTGCGCCATTGTGCAACGGAAACTGTAATGTCAATCTTAGCCAATCATCAGGGTGGAATATGAGAAATCAAACTGACCGGTCTTGAATTGAATTGAGTTTCTTTAAAGCTGTGGCTCTCAGACATTGTCATGCCCATGCAGGACCCTCAAATTCACGTGTATTTGTCCATGTATAGCCTCTATCCGAAGAGATATGTTGTGCCTGTGGACGCCATAAGAGAAGATTTGTGTTTAAAAAACTAAAGTCACGGGTATATTTGGGAGGGCCGGGGGGGGGGAGAGTTTTGGTGGGGTGGTGGGGGTGTATAAACAAACCGTTGCTAACTTCAGTGCGTGCTGTGGCCTTTGGAGACGTCTGCCCCCTCTTTCGGCGAAAGGAATGTTCCGTTCCGGGGGTCTCGGTCGGAGACCATGGAGGGGGCGGATCGTACAGTATACAGTATATGCGTGCAGCGTTTTGAAGAGAGTTTGGTTTCTGCCTGTACAGCTTAACATTGAAACGGCAAGCAGAGCCACGGGGTATCCCTGTTTGAGCTGGTGAAGACGCGTGAGAGGGTGCGTGTGTGCAACGTGCACATGCGCATGTCTGGTTTGTGTGCGTGTACAGGTGTCTTCTATCTATCTTGGAGGATCTGCGCTCAAACACATGCGTGTGTGCGTGTGCGTGTGTGTGTGTGTGTGTGTGTGTGTGTGTGTGTGTGTGTGTGTGTGTGCATGTGTTTGCGTGCAGCAGTGTTTGCAGAGATGCCACTGCGGGCTCTCATCACAATCAGTCATGCTGTTTTGACGAAGAGCCAACTCTGTGGCCTGTGTGTGTGTGTGTGTGTGTGTGTGAGAGAGAGAGAGAGAGAGAGAGAGAGGGAGAGAGAGAGAGAGAGAGAGAGAGCTCTATCTCGCTGAACACACAGCATGCTTGAAAACCGTTTCTCTTTTTTTTTCTCCTTCTCCTTCTCTCCATCTCCTTTCCCCCCAGTCTGCTTACGGGAAAAGGCAGCATTTTTCCTTCCATATTTGGTCATATGGAGCGCCGCCAACGAGCAGTAGCCTTTTGATGCCGTACAAACATCCCTATTTTGTGTGGGATTTGTGCTTTTTGGAGCGCGCTCGCTCGCGCCCTCTTCCACTCTGCGATACTGTGGCTGACTGTGGGCCTATAGGCATCGCACATAAAAAGGCGTACAAGCAGTGGAGGAAGAAGTATACTCATTGTGTTTTACTTAAGTAAAAGTAGCAATACCAGCAAAGGCAGCAACACATACAAATGTAATATTTTCAACCGATTTTGATTGTCCATAATGCTATACAGAACTACAACCGGTATGTTGTAATTATTTGTAGTTTGCTTTCAGGATGTGTAATGTTCATTTGTCTGAGAGCAATAATAACCCACCTATAATCTCCCAGACTCCCTCCCCCCCAGTCAGAGTTATCAGTTTCAACGATTGTAGCATTATATGTGCAGGATGTGATTTGTGAGAGTGGACTTCATTTAACCCATTCTGACCGGGCACCCCTTTTTGGTGTTAGCATCATGTTATGCTTTAGCTATTGAAAAATAGCAGATCTACAAGCTCATAGCGCGCCACCGAGTGGCGCGCTACGAGCTTGTAGGTCTGCTATTTTTGAAAAATCGAAGAACGACTGACATTTTTAGAATCTGATCTCAGGTCAGAATGGGTTTAATCAGACCAGTGTGTGTCCAGTGGAAACCTCGTATGAATCTGATCTCAGGTCAGAATGGGTTAATTGAACTGACTTGTGCCAGTGATCACCCATCACCCTCCCCTGGGCCAATGTTGTTACGTAACTGTATGCCTATATAAGGATACAATTGCCACTGGATGAAGGCCATGCTATGGCCGAAACGTCGTGTCATTGCATGTCGGTGTTTTAAAACGCTGTGGAGCTGAAGCTGTGTGCCGACTTCTCTTCACTATCTGTAGCAACTATAGGAACCTTTTTGTCCAGCACCAGCGAGGGGCTGGACGTGCGCAACCCACTTGTTTTAAACTAGCATCACTCGTCTCACGGCACCAGCATCACTGATGAAAGGTGTAGTGAAATACGTTTTTCCACACTTTTAGACCATAACCGTGGTGGTCATCATATGGGGCATACCTAACAATTTTTCATTTTTGTGTATTTTTTACATCAAAAGTCCATACAAATAAAAATGTAATTACTTCCTTAAAACGAAAACATACGACGTGTAGAGACACGTACACATCAATAAAAGCCAATAGAAATGAAGCTCCTCCATTTGATTCCCAGAACTATACTACGTCTCATTCAAGATGACATCCAGACAGTGTATTTTGGATACATATTCTAAAATAGGTATATGTATAAAATATGTATATGGGTTGTGTCTCTGCCACTTTGTTTACAAATGACACTGCATGAGACAGACTTTTACGTCCCATAGCCTGGAGGGATGCGACGCTCTGATTGATTTAGAAACTTAAGATTCTGCAGTTTTCGAGGCTGAAACTTCAAAATAAAATGCCCAATAGTGTGGGACAGGAAGGATATAGGACATAGACATAGAGGGGACAGGAAGGATAGGATAGGACATGACAGTGAGTCATTGCCCTAAATGCATCCTGCATTACAGCATAGTCCCCAGCTATCCCAGGTTACTGGGGTTATCTCGCTCACACAACGGAAAATGTAACCACATTCCACAATGCTACACTGGGGGGGGGGGGGTCGTCTTCTTTTTTGCATGAATAAGCAAGCGATGCCTTTCCCCCCCCCCCCCCCCTTGCTCTCTTTTCTTTTTACCGTTTCTTTGTTTCTCCGTGACTCATTTTGTCTATTTTGGAAAGTCAACAACAACAACAAGCTGCCTAAAACATTTTCTTAAACACTTAAAACGCTTAAAGAAATAATATTTGGTAATATTTGGTATTTTGTTATTGAGTGGTGCAACCACTCCTGCTACAACCAGTAATGTCCGTGTACCTGTGCCTATGAGCACGAGTATGTTACTTTTCATACCAGTAGGGGGCGCCAGAAACAGAGAGAGGGGTAGTGCTGTGTCTCTAATGAGAGAGAGAGAGAGAGAGAGAGAGAGAGAGAGAGAGGGGGGGGGGGGGGGGGGGAATTGCACCACTCGGTTCACACGTGTGTGATTTTTTTTTGTTATACTGACTGTGTGTACAGCTCTTTGGTTCAAGCCTGTTATTGTAAATGTGCTCTGCTCTATATACATGAAGTGGATTGGATTGGAGAATGGCTAACGATGTTACTCAAAATATTTAGAAAATGAAAGTAAAAAAAAAATAGCATAACTACTGCACAAGCTCACACGTGCGCTGTACAAAAGTATACATTGTATATGAGGAAGTACAGTATAGTATACAGTAAGAGTATAGTATGGTTCAAACTGTACTGGGGGAGGACTTTGCAGTGTGCATTGGGGCCCCCCAGGGATGTGGTCTTACATGGGGGTCTGTGGCCTAATGCATTATGTATCAAGCCTTCACATGAAAACGCGTTGAGAATCGCTGAGCTAAACCCAAAACGGGCTTTCACTGCCGAATAGAAACTAGGATTGCAACCACAGTTTTCCCCCAAAAGCTTCTCAAGTTGTAAGGTGATCAGATAACTCACCTCTGTCCGTGTGTGCGCACGTGTGCACGTGTGCGTGTGTGTGTGTGTGTGTGTGTGTGTGTGTGTGTGTGTGTGTGTGCACGTGTGTGTGTGTGTGTGTGTGAGTGTGATTCACAGGGCATGGAGAGGTGTTGTGGAATGTGAACCATTGTCTGGGAATGCAGGTTTTCCCCCTACCCGCTCCAGTGGAAACTTAACATCTCAAAACGGCTCCGCCAGCCTTTTCTCTCTCTTCATGCGTCGTCGTCCTATAGCCCTAGGGCCCTGTTAGGGGTTTGAAATGATCGCGATGTTGATTTGAGGCCCGAGGGCATATTATACTGTATATCGGCCAGCCCAAGACATCGGGATCAACCTCCCCCCACACACACACACACACACACACACACATCCCACCCTGTCTCTCTTACCCACAGAGACACGTTTGTCCGGTCGTACGGCCGCGTCGTCACCTCGTTTGTCTCGGATGGTCCGCCCCGCTCCGTCCCGCGAATAGCGTCTGGTTCAAGCTTGAGGGCAGTCGTCCCCCCTCCCCCCCATTTAAGCCCCCGGGGGCCACACTTAAAAATGTAGGGCAGCTCAATCTGCAGAAGGGGCAGATGGTATATTATTGACATCGAACTGGGTTTTGGTCAGTGGTGGTAAAAGTAACTGAACACATGTACACTGTACACAGGTACGGGTACAACTATTGTTAGGTTTCACTGTACTATACGATTAAACTTGAATTCCTTGTGACATTGCCGATTGGGAGCATATTCGAGACCTTTTTTTCCCTTTTTTTTTTTTTTTTTTTCTTTTACACCGCAAACTGTTCTGGTCGACTGCCACCGGCACGACTGGAGCTGTCCACATAGCGCTGCCAGGGGCATTATAACGCAATTGCATGCAGATGCAGGCAGTCATGCAAAAAAAATAAAAAGCAAGGCGGTACTGTGCGTATACGCGCATGCACATAATGCACGGTACATGCATATGGAGAGAGAGAGGGGGGGAGAGAGGGAGATAGGAGGGTCGAGGGAGTGGGGGAAGAATGTGTCATTTTCAATTGTAGTGTTTACTGTTCAAAACTAGAAGATTTACAAAAAATCTGCCATTGGTAGTATTATATCGGGCTCTGTTTGAACCTGCAGGGTATATGGAAAGCAGTGTTGATTTTGACAGCACATTTTAGTTTTTAGTCATAGTCTCTTGAATATAGTTTTCATTTCGTTTTGGTCACATTTTTAGTCACCTGGAATGTTTTTAGTGGACTGTGTGATATTTAGACTAACATGTATTTTGGCAGGACTCGATGCCGTCGTATAATGACTAAGCTAGATCTACAAGCCCACAGCGCGTCACACGCTGCGACGCGTTGTGAGCTTGTATAGATCTGCTATTTTCAGCACGCAAGCGTA
>NW_027665455.1:0-7500 GCF_963924005.1 Protomyctophum bolini | reverse complement strand
GCACAGAGTGCCGCGCTATACGAGCTTGTAGATCTGCTATTTTTGAAAAATCTTGAAAATGTGGCACAAATCTTTGAATATATATTATTTCAGAGCGAACCTTTTTAACTCAAATCTTTGCCTCTGGGGGGGTCCCTGGAAGAAAAAAAAGATCAGATGGGTGTCGTTAGTACAATTTGGAGGTACTTTTACTTTGTTTATGTCCATTTTTCTGTACTTTATACTTCTATAAGTCACATTGCACTTTTCACTTTTTTGTACGTTTACTCTAGGAATCGAAAGCACGCCATTTCTGTTAGCTTGTATTCCCCATTGGTGATGTCACTGCTAGGCGGGTTTCTGAACCTCCTCTGAGACACGGACGAGGTAGAAATAAAAACACATTATAATGAGTATTAATTAGTGAAAAGAACCAATTACAGTATGTGAACATATGAGAATGGGTGAAGTCATCCTTTTATTAAGTCAAACATATGAGTATGTGTTATGCCATTGGTTCTTCAAAGGGGTGGGGGGTGCCATGGGGTCCCCCCACTAAAAGTAGTCAATATCGTTGTCACAATCATTGTATACAATGAAATGTTAGCTATTCAAAAATTGCATATCCAAAAGCGTGTCACTTTGTGCTGTGATCAGCGTGATGCGAGCTTCTACATCTGCTATCTTTGTCTTTTAGTTTTTTTTTTCCTAAAATATTAGGGACATTTTGAAAAGAATTTATTCGATGTTCAGGATTCAAATTTAAAAAGTGTCAAAGTAGCAGATCCGCAAGCTCAAAACTAGGGATGCCTCGATCACACTTTTTCAACCATCATCAAAACCGATTCGATACCGATCCGATACAGCACATTATTTAAGTCTGATATCTGTCAGGTTTTTATTACAGATTTTCTAGTCTTGAATGTTAAAATCGGCTGCTGGGTCTTTTTCGTTTACTAACAATAATACTCTCATAAGGTTGCCATTGCTGCGTGCTCCACTCGGTGCTCGTACTGCAGCGCGAGTGAGCTCCGTGCTCCTGCCTGCTGGCTAGCTAGCTGCCTGCTAGCATAGCCTGCTAATGTTTCCCAAATATTCTTATAAAGCTCATACGATGTAACAGTCAGTGACATAAGAAAGTACATGATGTACAGCAGTATCAGCTGCTCTACTTCTCACTACAAGACAGTGGTAGTTTTCAAGGACCCACAGATTCACGAGTATTAGGCCCCTTAACCTCCATCTCAAAAGAATTCTGAGCTTGTAGATCAGCTATTTTCAAATGGACAACGTTTAAAATAGGGCTTAATGCGTTTTCGCGTGTGTTTGTTTGTTTTCTAAATCTACAGAGTAACTTCAGTAACTTGTAACAAAAGTTTTCCAATTATTTTAGTAGAGTAAAAAGTGGGCATACTCTGGGTAAAGTTGTAGTGCCTCAAAAAGAGATTACCCTTTCCACCACCCTGCTCAAATAGCTCATTAACACAGTAGTTTTTGCTTCTCTGTAGAAGTGTTTGGTGTGTATCCACAACGTCTCATAACTCTAACCCTTGAGCAAACGTGACCTTACTTCGATAGCCAGGATAAGTAGTACCTTTGGCGTGTGGGGATTACCCAAAATAACCAGTTACGTGGACCATTTCGTGTCTCAAACCACAGTCTTAATAACACGTTTCTGTTGTTACCAACGCTGTGTGTTCTGAGCAAAGATCCGTGGCTCAAACATATTGACACAAAACTGATCGCTATCATTGGTCACGATTTATTTTAATCAAGACTACTCTACCACTAAACGTGTCCGATTAGGGCTTCTGGGCAGTTAACCCAGAAACACATTAGTGTGACCACTTAAAGTGAAATGGTGGCATGCCAAATAGCCGATCTACAAGCTTGCAACGTGTCACATCGCAATTCGATGCGTAACATAATCTAGCGAAAAGGCTTGCAAATCTACTACCTTTAATGCTTCTGTGTATGTTCAAGTGGTAGGGCGTTTATTTTACAAAAAAAAAAAAAAAACACACACACACACACAAGCAGTTAAAATGAGATTTCTGCCCGACAGCAACACAATGACAGTGATATTGATTTGAAGTCATATCGCCCGCCCTCTTCCTTCTTTATCTTGGAGCTTGCAGTACCTTTTCCAGAGGCTCTTTTAAAACATTTTTATCTAAGATTAAGACTTAAATAAGTACATAACAGTGCCCCACGCTCCTGCTATCCATAGCCACGTGAACCCTTGTGTCCCCTATTCTCGGCATGTGATGATGGCCGAACGTTTGGTCAAAATTGGGTGAACGTTTGGTGAAGAAAATAGGCAAACATTTGGCAAAATGTGGCCTATCAGCTCTAGCTTATACTGTATATATATGGCTGTTCTCACTATTTGATGTTCAACAAAGTATTTAATAAGTATCAGTATATACTTTTACGTTTGAGTGGCTAAACCAAGTTAACCCATTCTGACCTGAGATCAGATTCATACGAGGTTTCCACTGGTCCACACACTGGTCTGATTAACCCATTCTGACCTGAGATCAGATTCTAAAAAATGTCAGTCGTCGTCGATTTTTCAAAAATAGCAGACCTACAAGCTCGTATCGCGCCACTCGGTGGCGCGATATGAGCTTGTAGATCTGCTATTTTTCAATAGGTAAAGCATAACATGATGCTAACACCAAAATGGGTGCCCGGTCAGAATGGGTTAAGCAAGATGTTCCTGCAAATGTTCCTAAACATTTGCCGTCTTATTTTAATCTTGGCATTAATTCCTCTCTTTATGGACACAGTAAAAAAGTCCCCTGCCCTCACAAAGTGCTGTGGAGTTTGTTTTCTCTTCTTTTCCTTCTTCCTTTAAATGGCATGTGAATGAGTAATTTGGAGACTCTTTCAAGTCCCCCCCTTCACTAACTTCAGAGGTTAAATATAGGAGCATTCCTCGCATAGCTCCGCAGGCATATTACAGATTAATGTGTTTGTCTAGAGGTTGAGAGGGGACGCTTGTTCTGTGTTGTGGGGCGAAGGCCCCGGGGCCCATGCGTCAAGGACAACTTACACCACAAACTGTGTTGAGTACAAACTCCTGTGTGTTTTTTATTGAGCAGACATGCATGTAGTTCAAACAGAAAAGGCCAACGCCGCTGGACTTCTGACAATATTGGCACACTCCATAATGCTGCGTGTGAAGTAAAAATCACACCCGTGTGAACTGAGTGGTGCAGCTCCCCCCCACCTCGCGCTCTCTCTCTCTCTCTCTCTCTCTCTCTCTCTCTCTCTCTCATATTAGCAGGCAACATTGCAGCACTATCTCTCTCTGTTTCTGGCGCCCCCTACTGGTACCCTATAGTCATATACTCGTGCTCATGGCCACATAGCCACATAGGTACATACAGTAGGTGTACACGGACATTGCTGGTTGTAGGAGTGGTCAAAAATGACCGCTCTCTTGCAGTGCAGTCACTCAACACTGAACCATTTGCACATTTTTCAAGACTCAACTTGTTTTCCCCTGCGATTAACACATAAATAATAAAGAATCATCAATTGCAAGACATTAAGTCATAGCACACTTTAAGGTGCTTGCAATGTGCATGTGTTTGGTCCGACGCACTAACAGTCTGACAGGCATTAGTCCGACTCCGAAACCGTACCCAAAAACCCAAACCCTAAACCTAAACCACGCAGGAAGCCACAGGTTAGGCTTAGCCTGCCACGCGTGTCGCGAGCCACGGGTTAGTTTTAACCTGCCACGTGTTAGTTGTAACCGGGGCGGACACGCATGTTGGGAGCGACGTGTTGTCGGACTAATGCCTGTCGGACTGTCGGTATGTCTAACCCAGGGGTTCTCAACATTTTTGGCTGGGGACTCCTGGAAAGGCTTCTTCTTTTTGAAAATAATTTGTGGACCCCCCCCAACATAATATGTTGGGGGGGTCCACAAAATATTATTTTGGCGACCCCCCCCCCCCTAAGGGTCTCGACCCACGGGTTGAGAACCCCTGGTCTAACCAACATATGCACCCCATTATCCTTATGTGTTACCGTGTATGCGTACGTGTGTGTGCACACTGCGTAGTACGTGTGTATACAATCTATATATTTTACATGAATATAGTGTACGCATATACTGTACAGTGTATGTATAGCATATTATGAGTTATCACTCTGAACAGTGAACAGGATAGACGTTATTCGCCCCAGACAAATGGAACAAACTCCAGGACTCTCTGAAACGTGCTCAATTGGTAGAGACATTTATGCATACTAGGAGGACGCATTATGCAAGGACTGCATTGCGGCGTGTAATGTATGTTATATGTACATTTACACATGTATACATTTACACACACATGTTGAGTGCGTGCAGTCTTGAAAGCTTGTGCCAGTGGTGTGCGTTGGTTTTAATATTGAAGTAGGTGTCTTACATGTGAGGCGTCCGTCCGATACTGTTACCCAGAGTGTGTGAAATTGTGCGCAAATAATCTGATTCTGAATCAGTTTCATTGTCCCGGCCGTCACAGGCTCGCAGGCGTAAACAAGTGGGTGGAATTAGGTTTTGTCACACGTCGTTTTGAGTAAAGAAGAATGGTTTTTTTTTTACACATCGAGACTTTTAAATCTCGCCTTAAGACCCACCTGTTGGCACCCTTGGCTTTTAATTCCATTTGAGAGTGCTGTGTTTTTCTGTAGCTCTGTTGTTGTTATGTGTCCTTTTCTACCGTTTGGTTTGTTGGTGTCTTTTGTTTTAGCTTCATAGTGTTAGTGTTTAGCTTTTAACTTTCTGTACAGCACTTTGTAAACTTGAGTTGTGAAATGTGCTATATATATAAGAAGTGGATTGGATTGGATTGGATTGGATTGGGGGGGGGGAAACGGGGAGAGGGAGAGCAAGGAGAAACATGTTAAAGAAACATATCGTCTCTGTCGGGTGGAAAAAACCTCATAATATGTCCAAAAGTGTAACTTTTCTGGATTCCAATTCAAACATGGCAAAAGTAGCAGATCTGCAAGCTGTTTGAGCGACGCTGTAGTGTAGTCAAGTCAAGTAGGACATTAATTTACTGCTTTGGTAATACTATGTGTATATATCAACACACACACACACACACACACACACACACACACACACACACACACACACACACACACACACACACACACACAAAGCAACAGGTACAGTACACATGAGGTTATATAAAGTGCAAAAAGTAGCAACGCAGGTCCACAATGTAAGAAATACTCCACAAGAGGTTTAATTCCACACCGTAGATCCACATGTGGATTGAGCCGTTAGGTACAAAGGTACTGTCGGGTAGACCTTCTGTTCCTAAATAGGCGCCATTAAAACACATGGGCCCAGAGCAGACGCTTGTGATCGTAGAGTAATCGTCTGCCGGACAAGTGGAAAATAAAATTGGAGCGATAAGAACTCAACCCAGAAAGATTGCGGGGACTTTTTTTTCTCCCTTTTCCTCCGCCTTCTCCGCCGAGCCCAGTAAAGAAGGAACATTTCATTTCACCCCGAGCCAAAAATAGATGCGCCCTTGGCCCATATACTTACTCCTATAAGCCTTCGCTCCCAGCCCTTTTTCTGTTGTGCTATTTGGTGCCACATTTTGCCTGATAGGGTCGCATTGTTTCGCCGTTGTTGGCATAAGACTCTGTGAGAAAGATAGAGGCATTACGGGGGCGGGCTAATCCCGCAATGGCAGTCGTGGATAACATCAACTTGGCTTTTAGGGCTTTTTAACCCATTCTGACCTGAGATCAGATTCATACGAGGTTTCCACTGGACACACACTGGTCTGATGAACCCATTCTGACCTGAGCAGATTCTAAAAATGTCTGTCGTTCTTCGATTTTTCAAAAATAGCAGATCTACAAGCTCGTAGCGCGCCACTCGGTGGCGCGCTATGAGCTTGTAGGTCTGCTATTTTAAATAGCTAAAGCATAACATGATGCTAACACCAAAATGAGTTCCCGTTCAGAATGGGTTAATAGGGTGGCATTTAGACGCTTATAGGTTTGTGTGCCAGGGCCTGGCAGTCTCGACAGGTAGTAATTTGTGCAAATGTGTCATTATGGCTATTGTAGAACCTCTTGAGGCAGACAGACGGGAAATGAATGGGGAGAAGCAAAGGGACACAGAGAGCGAGAGGGAGAGAAAGAGAGGGGCGGAGAGAACATAGGAATTAAATAGTGAGAGGAAAGAAAAAGAAGAGAAACGTAGAAGTTGAACGTTGGAAGACTCAGCAACTTTCTATACCATGCACGGAGTCCCGTCTGAAGCTGTGAAAATATAGCCAATCTACAGGCTCACAACACGTCACAAAGAGAGAGAGAGAGAGAGAGAGAGGAGGCAAAGTGCAGAGATGTGGGACATGGATGAAGAGAGACATGGGTGGATAAAAGCGTTTTTACAGTGGACAGGCTAAGGCAGGCCAAACATATAAAAGGCACTGAATCTGTCAAGACCCCGCTCCACTTTATACAATTGCTCTCTCTCTCTCTCTCTCTCTCTCTCTCTCTCTCTCTCTCTCTCTCTCTCTCTCTCTCTCTCTCTCGCTCTCTCTCTCTCTCTCTCTCTCCTGCTCTCTCCCTGGCTTTTTTGCATGAGTATGGGTGGTCCCCTCGGCAATATACGCAGCACTTACATCTCTGCATTTTTATTGAAGGCCTTCTGTGGAATGCGTTGCGGCCCTCCTCTCTGCCCCGTGTGTGTGCCTGTGCATCGCCCCCCCCCCCCCCCCCCCCCCATGCAGAGGCCAGAGAGAATGCCACTGCAGCGTTTTTTTTTTTTTCATTTTCAGAAAAGAATTGCGAGTTCATGCTCTTCAGTATGGCAGTTGGTTCTCAAAGGTTTTCTTTTGTGTGACTCGGTTCCACGGATACACATTGTGGAAAATAGCCGAGCTGTTGTGAGCTTGCGGATCTCCTTGGCTCGTTCTCATTATTATTATTTGACAATTTGGCCAATGTTTCCCAGGTTGAGAGTACAGTACAGGTTGTTGATTCATTTTAATGCAGTAATGGTCTTAATAATAATAATAATAATAAAAAGTACCCCACAATTGATACAGGCTATAAAGCTTTCTTTTGAACCCACTGGTTTACATTTTGACCTCATGCCCTCAACTGTATTGTTTTCCCTCGATGTTTTAATCGTGTGGTGTTTCTTTTTCTATGCATTTATATTGTAGCACTTATAGCAAGCAGGCCGGATCTAGCTCAACGTCAGCACAGTTTGCGCAGGAAAGTGGGTTCCAAGAGGAAGAGTAAAGTACAGGAGGAGGAGAGGACACTGGGAGCAGCACGGACATTTTAAGCCTTTTATTTAGGTGCTAGTATACAAAAAACGACTAACGCTTCGACCTAGAAGGTCTTCATCGGAGTCGTTCATGACTCTGATGATGAAGACCTTATAAGTCGAATCGTTAGTCGGCTTCAAATGTCCGTGCTGCTCCAGTGTCCTCTCCTCCTCCTCCTGCATTAAGTGTCCTTGTTCCTGTGATGCACCGG